>NC_059196.1:18187058-18239558 GCF_020615455.1 Coregonus clupeaformis | reverse complement strand
GCCAAATAATGTAGATTAAAATAAAAAAAATAAAAAAAAACAGAGTACATATTACACATAACATAATACAATCACTTTCTAATCAACTGTCGTTTCGTTTCAGCTGTTATTTCAGGCACATCAACACATTTCTCAACATCTTTACGTTATCATGCTTGATTACTGCAACCCAGAGGAAACAGACAAAATCGGTGTGGTACTGCAACCTGGTGGTCAACATGGAAAATACATCAAGTGTTCTAACCATGGAACCAACCTGCTGAAAGCCTCCATGCTTTGCCCCAATTTGACCATTTAATTGGCCCCACTGAGAGACATTTCTCGAAGGAAACACAATGAAAATATTACAAACGTCACAATTTGCAACACTCATGGGAAATATCTTCCACAAACAATTGAAAGTCATTCTCATATTTCAAATTACCCAAATTCAGCCTAATCAGACCAATATCTGCATGTCTTATTGGGTGCATTTCAATGCAACTGAAACCAGGAATTGTAAAATAAAATGTTTTGCATAACAAGTTTGCATTACAATATTGAGAAGGCGACTCCATGTTTGCCAGCTACAGTGGGCTCCAAAATTACTGGCACCCCTGACTGGCAATGCACAAACATTGAGGTCCGGCGACTGAGATGGCCATGGCAGAACATTGATTTTGTTGTCACAGAACCATTTGTGTGTGGATCTTGAGGTATGTTTTGGGTCATTGTCTTGTTGGAAAGTCCACCTACGGCCAAGTCCCAGCCTTCTGGCAGAGGCAACCAGATTGTCAGCCAAAATAGCCTGATACTTGGTGGAATTCATTATGCCATTCATCTTAACCAGTACCCCTGGACCTCTGGAATTAAAACAGCCCCAAAACATCACTGACCCACCACCATATTTCACCGTGGGTATGAGGTGCCTCTCCTTGTATGCATCTCTGTTTCAATGCCAAACATGCCGATGCTGTATCTGACCAAACGTTCAATTTTGGTCTCATCTGACCAGAGCACCTTCTTCCAGTCATAATTTAAATGGCGTTTGGCAAACTCCAAGCACTTGCGTCTGGGGGTCAGAAAGGGCTTTCTTCTGGCAACCCTTCCAAAGAGCCTGTGGTTGTGGAGGTGGAGTCTGATGGTGCTTTTTGAAACCTGGCAACCCCAAGAAGCCACCAAGGCCTGCAATTCTTTCACAGTGATTCTTGGGGATTTTGTTGCTTCTCTCACCATCCTCCTCCCTATCCTGGGGGCAAAATGCATAATAATAATTGCCCTGACAGTGCTCAGTGGTATATTCAATCGTTTGTGGATCTTCTTGTAGCCATTACCAGATTTATGAAGGTCTACAACCATCTCTTTTGAACTGCCAGTTATTTTGTTTTCTTCATGGTGTTGGATGACAAAGGGATATTGCATGCGTGTTACCTCATTTTTATACCCTAGTGAAACAGGAAGTGATGTAATGCCGACTCCCGAGTGGCGCAATGGTCTAAGGCACTGCATCGCAGTGCTAGCTGTGCCACTAGAGATCCTGGTTCGAGTCCAGGCTCTGTCGCAGCCGGCCGCGACCGGGAGACATTGATTTTTAATTAAATCAATAAATGATTTTGGTGGGTTCCATTGGAACATTAATATAGTACAGTATTTCTCACATGTTGGTATTTTGAGTTTATCTCTATAAATATATTGTTTATATTTTTTTAAGTATTGTTTGTGCATTGCCAGTCAGGGGTGCCAGTAATTTTGGAGCCCACTGTAAGTGCTTGCGGCAAAGCCCAGGGTTCTAGACAGACTGGCTCCTCTGTGTCATCCTTCTGGTATAAGTCTCCCACTGGCAGCCCAGTCCACTCTGACCTCTGCTGACCCATCTGTGTGTCTGTCCGGTCTTCTAGCTCTGCTGGCCTGGCGCTGTGCCTCATGAACCCTGTGGAGACTAACCTGCCCTTCCTCACTCTCTAAACCCTTTACCACACACTAGGACTAGGAGGTCTGACCCCTCCCTCCTAGTCCACCTCACTCCCTGCTGGATGTCCGTCCAACTCTTGTACTGTAGTCCGTCTCTCCTTCCGAGGTGAGGCCTGGAGTTGTGCAGCTGGGGATCCTTGGCCTTGTGCTCTGCTGCCCTCTGCCTCCCTCACCGCTACCACCACCTCTGAGGTTATGTGCAGTGCCTTGGCCACACCACTAGAGGGCGACGGTGGGGCGTCAGTTACACTTCCTGTGCCAGTTTCAGTCTCTGCATCACTGGAGTTTTCCCTGCCCTTCTGGCCGTGCCCAGGTCTCTGGAGGGTCCTCCGATTCGTGCTGCGTCGTGATTGGTTGCAGTGCAGGGTGCGCCTGCGATGCCAATGGCTCAGGGATTGCTGGGCCTCAGTGTTGAGCTGGCGTGTGGCAAGACGAGGGCGGAAGCTGCTGATGTAGAAGAGAGAGGCGTACAGGGACGTCAAGTAGTAACCTCCTGCAAAATAGAGAGACAGAGGTAGAGAGAGAGAGAAACAGAGACAGAAAGGGGGTTACTATAAGGTGGGCTCATTTCCAGTGAGTGTCCATGTACACATACATGTTTCTGTGGGTCTGCGTGAAATGTTTGTATAATTCGTACCCTCTCCCTGCAGCTGTGTGGGGTCCAGTAGCTCCATCATGTAGTCAGTGTCCAGCTGCAGAGTGACCACATCACTACGCAGAAGCACCCAGGTCAGACAGGGCAGGAAGTCATCAGCCCCATACACTACACCTGAGACAGAGGGGAGGAGGGAGTCAAAGGTCAAATAACTCCAAACATCATCCTTAATAGAGAGTGTATGGTGAATTTCACCATATCTAAATAGAGAGAAATACCCTAACCCCAACCAACTCCATTCATACACATACTGAGGCTGAGGAGGTCTACCCTGCACCACCCACCTGGGTTGGCATTGGCCGTCATGCTGTGGTAGATGGTCTTGCAGACCTTGAGCAGGATATGGACCTTCCTGCTGGGGGAGTAGGACTGGTGCATGGCTGACCACCTCTGCTGGATCTTCTCCAGGGTGACTGGGTCAGGGACCCCAACCCCAGGCGTCCCTTCCAGCTCCTCCACCCCCCGGCCCTCCAGGACCTGCTGGTTCTCCCTCAGCTTCCGCAGGCTACCTTCGTGGTCTTGACAGCTCTGGAGGCAGGTGTACAGGTGGGCGCTCACAGGCTTCAGGGCCACCTTGTGTAGAGAGAGCTCCAGTATGGTGTCTAATGTAGATAGAGGACAGAGAGAGGGAGAGACTGAGGTGTTAGAAAACAATTCTGGAAATGTATGTAGTTGAGTATTTGTCCGTTTTGGCTTTGTAGTGGATACTGAACTAAAGCTGAACAGTTTTTTTGTATAATAGTAGTGATATTCTGTTTTCGAACACTAATTTATTAATGCATGGACTCACCCAGCTCCTCGTCGGCTGTGTCGGCCATACTGTCTATGAGGATGTGTATCTCAGGACAGTCCAGCAGTGTCTCTCTCAGGGCAGTGAGAGCCGTACGCACCTCCTGAAGCAGGTCTGCACCTGTCATTCCAGGGATAAACCCAGCCCCCAGGGTCATCTCAACGAATCCCAGCACTGCCTCGGCAAACAAACCGCCCCTCCGCTTGCTGAGCTCCTGCACCCGCTTGGTCAGCCTCTTCTGTGGAGACCCCAGCCCACCAATGGCCAGACCCACAGCCGAGAGGCGGTGCATCACCTTGTTGGCCAACCGATGTGAGGGGTGGGGGGAGTGGGAGGGGCTGGGGACCGACTCCGGCTCCTCCTCCATGCTGCTGATTGACAGCGAGTCCAGCTCAAGGGAGGTGGGGCGGAGGAGGGAGGGGGGTGGCGGTTGGGAGAGCCATACCCTGTCCTCAATCCAGGACACACTGTGAGGGGACTGAGGGGCAGGGCTGAACAGGGGCTTGGGGTCTGAGGGGGGCCTGGGGGTGTTAGTGCGGTCCTGGCTTCCTGTTCTGTGGAGTGACTCAATGGAAGCATCCCTACTGGGCCTCCTCAGAACCACCCCTCCTGTTGGGGTGGGGGGAGACGGGGCAGCCTGGACTACAGGAGACCCTGGAGACAAGACCAAACATATCAGTTAGTCGTTGGTTGATTTTGGTTTTGGCATAACGGCTAGTGAGCTCTATGATGTCTCATTAGCTCCTACAGAGAGAAGGATGATTCATGCGGTGACATTTTCCCACAGACAGGATGGACAAGGAAAATAAAGCACCTTCAAGGTCCAATGCAGCTGTTAAAAAAAAATATCTCAATATCAAATAATTTCTGCTCTTACACTAAAATGGCATTATCATCATTTTCAAAATTGTATTATTCCAACCTCAGTGTGGAAATATATATAAAACACAGGAAAATCATGTTTTTAACTGCACTGGACCTATAATCACTTTACCTGGATTATCAGGACTGGAGCTGCAGGGCTCCTGCTCCAATGAGATAGCTTTCTTAGTAAGAAGGCCCGCCCCTGACCAAGGTCTTGTTGTACTCAGTCGTCTCTCACGCCTATAATTGGCTTGCCGATTAATTCGATGTGGGCTGGTTGGTTGATGCGTCAGCCAGTCAGCGCCATGCTCATGGAGATAGAGTGGGTTGATGATGCACAGAGCATCATTGGCTGCTGTCAGCTATTGAACAGAAGACACAATTGAGAGGGAGCTTGACTGTGTATTTAAAAGGCATTAACAACATGAGGATCTTTCAGAAAATGTAAAATTATAGTTGAATGTTTCAGTATTAAAGGCAGTTTTTATCTCAAAATCAAATAATTTCTGGGTAACAAATAAATACCTTACAGTAGTAGTTTCCATAAAAATTGTCAAAAAGAAACAAAAATAAGTTTTTAGCAAAAAAAAAATTCTCAATCAAGAATTTTGCTAGGACTGTCTGGGAGAGGTCTGAGTGGGGAGGGGAAGGGCACCAAAGCGGAGGAGGGGCCTAATGGGAGATAGGTTATTGGCAGAGAGGTTTGGAACTCTCTTTGTCATTGGTGTATTACACCTTATACTGCCTGAGGATGTCACCAGGCAAGCCAAAACTCCAGCCAGCAACTATCAGGAAATAACACTAACCACATTTCCTTCCACAGTTTTTATGTGAGTGAAGTCATACAGTATAAAAAAAAAGTAATGACAGTTGTGATGGAAACAGGAAGTTTCAGTACAATGTTTTAAATGCAGACAGATCATTTGTTTGTTCGACATGGTGGGATTTTTTGTGTCTGTAAAATTAATTATACGAGAAATGGTGGTGAAAACGCCTTTATGTGCAAATATTGATATAATAACCATCATATATAAGTAAAATTGGAGTCACGCGATTATATAATATGTGGTCCTCCTACTACGACTTGGGAAACCATGCCGTTTATTAGGCTACAGATAAAATAAGTTATGACGAACTTCACAGGGTTATTCTGGTGACATGATGATCGATGCTTGACTGCCATTTGATTAGTACAAATATTCTCGCTCTTATCCATAATAATCTCATCATGTAGACTAGCCTATCCACACAGTATCTGTGAGCTGTTGGATAGTGCACACGTGCCAAGACCAAAGTATGCACATTTGCTATTTAATACAACTATTTTTGTGCCAAAACTATTGGTAGAGTTGAAAATGCGATGGACACACATTGAACTTCACATTTTTATTTTGTACATGAAAACTTCAGCGAAAAAGTATATCATCGCGCACTGATTTCTCTCCATAACACATTCGTTTGGTGGAAACACACCACTGGTGGGAAAATGCGCATATTTACTTCATGCAGATTCTAGAATATTCGCTAATTGGATGGAAGCCTAACTACTGATATAATGTTTTCACACTTTTACAGTGTTATTAAAAAAAAAAAATAGTCATTTAGCAGACGCTCTTATCCAGAGCGACTTACATGAGCAATTAGGGTTAAGTGCCTTGCTTAAGGGCACATTGATTTTTCACCTATTCGGCTCGGGGATTAGAACCAGCGACCTTTCGGTTACTGGCACAACGCTCTTACCCACTAAACTACCTGCCGTACAATATGATATCAAAACACAAGAAAAACATAATTTTGACTGCACTGGGCCTTTAAAACCTATATAGATTTGAAAAAGGCCATACAGTATTCAAATGTAAGATACAACTCTTCGACTGAATAGCAAAAGGAGTTGTGACGTCAGTCTGAACTGATGTACACCTCAACTCATCTATGATGCTGAGAGTGACACTTGACTGGGATAACGTTACAAAGCACTAGGAAAACCCAGAGCAGACTTCCGCTTTTCTGTGTGAACCACATGTCAAACCATGGCAACACATCCGCTAGAGTGGGTTCTAACTATATGTAATGTTAAAGCAGAATGCAAGATAGTGAATAGGTCCCAAACTTTATAGACATGTTATGAAGCTATGAATACAGCTGATTACCTGTATGGTGCACATGGCAGTATCAGGAGCCCTCTGAGTCATGTGATCAGACTGAAGGTCAAAGGTGGGACACAGCCAGGACTCTATATACGAACAGATACACAAAAAGAGAGGGAGGAAAGGAGATCAAATGTAAGAATGAGAGAAGAAGAGATGGTAGTCGTCAAGAGGAGTAAGAGGAGGTAGAGGAGCACATAGAGGACAAGACGTTTGATATGAAGTGACTAAAATGGATGACAAGGAGATAGTTGTGCAGGAGGAGTGAAAGGAAGATGATAAGTGGAAGAGAGCGTGGGTGAGGAAGAGGAGAGATGGAGAGGGTGAATTCAGACTTACTGGGACCCAGCTGGGACTGTGGCTGATCTGTTAGACTGTAGAGCCACGGAGGGATGAACAGACATACTGGCAACACGTCCCTGGGAGAGAGATACAGAGAGAGATAGAGACAGAGACAGAGACAGAGAGCGAGAGAGAGAGAGAGAGGTTAATGAGATATATCAGATGCATAACTGATAGATACTGTAGTTAGTAAACAGCATATACCGTAGGTTGTTGTAACTCACCTGCTCAGAGAATAGAAGACCACTAACTGGGCCAGATCAGAGAAGCCTAAATATGACTGAGATAGCTGATAAGCTGAGAGAGAAGAAGAGAGAGGTTATTATAAGACATACAACAAACTAAGAACTTGAGATTAACCTTTAAAAAAACGGGGAAGTGTATGGCTTTTGAGGTTCTGGTCAGTAAAATATGCATGTGTGTGTCCTGCCTACCTTCACCAGTGCGTTGTATGGGGTCGTCTCTGACATCTCCACTCTTTCCTCCAGTGGACACACACAGCAGGATGGGCTGGGAGGCAGAGTCCCTCAACACCAGGAAGCTCTGTGAAAGGAGAGAGAGAGAGGTGATGAGAAGCCTCATAACACTGTGTTTGGGCGTTAGGAAACAGTGACTGTACAGAGCAGCTTCACAGAAAAGGACAAGATGGATTTACTCATTTTTCTGTAGAGCAGTCATTCAAGGCCTACAGAAGTGAGCAAGCCAGGCTAGCCTCACACCAACGCTAACTAAGTGTAACACACACACGTTCAAATACATGTACAGTGAGGAAAAAAAGTATTTGATCCCCTGCTGATTTTGTACGTTTGCCCACTGACAAAGACATGATCAGTCTATAATTTTAATGGTAGGTTTATTTGAACAGTGAGACAGAATAACAACAACAAAAGCCAGAAAAACGCATGTCAAAAATGTTATAAATTGATTTGCATTTTAATGAGGGAAATAAGTATTTGACCCCTCTGCAAAACATTACTTAGTACTTGGTGGCAAAACCCTTGTTGGCAATCACAGAGGTCAGACGTTTCTTGCAGTTGGCCACCAGGTTTGCACACATCTCAGGAGGGATTTTGTCCCACTCCTCTTTGCAGATCTTCTCCAAGTCATTAAGGTTTCGAGGCTGACGTTTGGTAACTCGAACCTTCTGCTCCCTCCACAGATTTTCTATGGGATTAAGGTCTGGAGACTGGCTAGGCCACTCCAGGACCTTAATGTGCTTTTTCTTGAGCCACTCCTTTGTTGCCTTGGCCGTGTGTTTTGGGTCATTGTCATGCTGGAATACCCATCCACGACTCATTTTCAATGCCCTGGCTGAGGGAAGGAGGTTCTCACCCAAGAATTGACGGTACATGGCCCCGTCCATCGTCCCTTTGATGCGGTGAAGTTGTCCTGTCCCCTTAGCAAAAAAACACCCCCAAAGCATAATGTTTCCACCTCCATGTTTGATGGCAGGTAGCTTAGTGGTTAAGAGCATTGTGCCAGTAACCGAAAGGTCGCTGGTTCTAATCCCCGAGCCGACTAGGTGAAAAATCTGTCGATGTGCCCTTGAGCAAGGCACTTAACCCTAATTGCTCCTGTAAGTCGCTCTGGATAAGAGCGTCTGCTAAATGACTAAAATGTAAATGTAAATGATGGTGGGGATGGTGTTCTTGGGGTCATAGGCAGCATTCCTCCTCCTCCAAACACGGCGAGTTGAGTTGACGCCAAAGAGCTCGATTTTGGTCTCATCTGACCACAACACTTTCACCCAGTTCTCCTCTGAATCATTCAGATGTTCATTGGCAAACTTCAGACGGGCCTGTATATGTGCTTTCTTGAGCAGGGGGACCTTGCGGGCGCTGCAGGATTTCAGTCCTTCACGGCATAGTGTGTTACCAATTGTTTTCTTGGTGACTATGGTCCCAGCTGCCTTGAGATCATTGACAAGATCCTCCCGTGTAGTTCTGGGCTGATTCCTCACCGTTCTCATGATCATTGCAACTCCACGAGGTGATATCTTGCATGGAGCCCCAGGCCGAGGGAGCTTGACAGTTATTTTGTGTTTCTTCCATTTGCGAATAATCGCACCAACTGTTGTCACCTTCTCACCAAGCTGCTTGGCGATGGTCTTGTAGCCCACTCCAGCCTTGTGTAGGTCTACAATCTTGTCCCTGACATCCTTGGAGAGCTCTTTGGTCTTGGCCATGGTGGAGAGTTTGGAATCTGATTGCTTCTGTGGACAGGTGTCTTTTATACAGGTAACAAGCTGAGATTAGGAGCACTCCCTTTAAGAGTGTGCTCCTAATCTCAGCTCGTTACCTGTATAAAAGACACCTGGGAGCCAGAAATCTTTCTGATTGAGAGGGGGTCAAATACTTATTTCCCTCATTAAAATGCAAATCAATTTATAACATTTTTGACATGGGTTTTTGTTGTTGTTATTCTGTCTCTCATTGTTGAAATAAACCTACCATTAAAATTATAGACTGATCATTTCTTTGTCAGTGGGCAAACATACAAAATCAGCAGGGGATCAAATACTTTTTTCCCTCAATGTACGCACCAAAATCTCACTGCGAAATAAGTGAGCATGCCCCCACAAACACACACTAGGCCTACAGACACATTACAGGAAGTGGGTTTGATGAACAGTGTGTTCAGGAATAGATGACTGACTGTGATAGTGAGAGACACATTGGTATGTCCACTTTGAGTCAAGTCAAAAACAAACTATAGGCAGCAGCAGTTTGATGCAAGGCAAGCTATATTTAATATCAAGTTCTCTAAATATCGATGCATATCGTCAACTAAACCTGCGGAAGATAAATTAACTCCCCTTTGTTCACTTCATCATTTGCAATGAATAGATAGTGTCCTCAGAATGTATTCATACCCCTTGACTTATTCCACACTGTTGTGTTACAGCCTGAATTGGTATTGTGCAACATTTGCCCATTATTCTTTTCAAAATTCTCAAAACTCTGTCTTGCCATAGATTTGTAAGTATATTTAAGACAAAACTGTAACTTGGCCACTCAGGAACATTCACTGCCTTCTTGGTGACCTTGTGTTTTGGCAATTGTCCTGCTGAAAGGTGAATTCATCTCCCAGTGTCTGGTGGAAAGCTGACTGAACCAGGTTTCCCTCTAGTATTTTTCCTGTGCTTAGCTCCAATCCGTTTCTTTTTTATCCTGAAAAACTCCCCAGTCCATAACGATTACAAGCATACCCATACCATGATGCATCCATCACTATGCTTGAAAATATGGAGAGTGCTACTCAGTAATGTGTTGTACTGGATTTGCCCCAAACATAACACTTTGTATTCAGAACAAAGTTAATTGCTTTGCCACATTTTCTGCAGTATTACTTTAGTGCCTTGTTGCAAACAGGATGAATGTTTTGGAATATTTTGATTCTGTACAGGCTTCCTTCTTTTCACTCTGTCATTTAGGTTAGTATTGTGGAGTAACTGCAATGCTGTTGATCCATCCTCAGTTTTCTTCTATCACAGCCCAAAACTGTTGTAAAGTCACTATTGGCCTCATGGTGACATCCCGGAGCGGTTTCTTTCCTCTCCGGCAACTGAGTAATGAAGGACACATGTATCTTTGTAGTGACTAGGTGTATTGTTACACCATCCAAAGTGTAATTAATAACTTCCCCATGTTCAAAGGGATATTCAATGTCTGCTTTTTTTTTTTTTACCCATGTACGAATAGGTGCCCTTCTTTACGAGGCATTGGAAAACCTCCCTGGTCTTTGTGGTTGAATCTGTGTTTGAAATTCACTGCTCGACTCAGGGACCTTACAAATAATTGTATGTGTGGGGTACAGAGATGAGGTAGTCATTCAAAAATCATGTTAAACACTATTATTGCACACAGTGAGTCCATGCAACTTATTATGTGACTTGTTAAGCAAATGTTTACTCCTGAACTTATTTAGGCCTGCCATAACAAAGGGATTGAATACTTATTGACTCAAGACATTTCATCGTTTAATTTTTAATACATTTGTCCACTTTGACATTATGGGGTATTGTGCGTAGGCCAGTGACCCCAAAAATCTAAATTCAATCAATTTTAAATTCAGGCTGTAACACAACAACACTTAGAAAAAGTCAAGGTGTGTGAATAATTTCTGAAATATAACATGTAAGTGTTGCTCTTTCTTACAGAGCTACTGCCTATCCACATGGATAATGTGTTGGAAAAAACCCATTGTTAAAGTGCTTTTCATATCCCACCAATTCAACCTAAACCCTGATATACAGTAGTTCTTACAGTGTAATAGGATGCTGTCTCCAGATACTGGATCACCATTGTCTCACCATACTCACTTGTCTCAGTGGCTGATCTTGTTAAGACAGGGTCCTTAACATCGCTGGGATTCTTTAGCAAACCAAATATATTTTCTGCTCCTCTTTCTTTCAGTCCATCTGTATCTCTCCTCTCTTACTCTCTCACACATACAGCACTTCTGCATTAATTTGCTTTTATGCAAAGTAAAGGGAAGTACAAGAACAACTTGACATACTGTAAGAGTCTGCTTCCATATTCATCTGTAATATCGCAGCCTGTCCAAATGCTACCCTAATGTACAAAGGTGACCTTGAGACTAGGCCTAAGGGCCTGAATACAGAGAGGTCACCCATGAGGTCAGACAGTAGATAGTGGCATGGGTCTACACAGTGTGTGTGTCTGTCCCAAACCGCACCCTATTCCCTACATAGCGCCTACTTTTGACCAGAGCCCTATGGGCCCTTGTCAAAAGTAGTGCACTATATAGGGTAAATGGTGCCATTTGGGATGCACACAGTGACCTGTGTAAAGACGGAGGGTAGTGGGGGGGAACTCACCCCAGCAGGCCGGCCCCAGAGGGCAGCATGGGCCCCGTCTCTATCCCAGGGGCCCCCAGGGGCCCAGGCGTCCTGACACAGTTGCAACCTGTCCAGCAGAGTCAGAGGCCTCCTAGAAACTCCATCAGTAACCTCATTCCCTGTCCTCACCGTGCCACTCACACCTCTAGAGATAATGATACAAAAGGGGTAGTTTTAGGCTCCATAACATGCTCTGTTACAGCATACAGGGGCGGTTTACCGGACACTGAATAATGTAGTGTGCCAACTGCATATGGATTAAGATTAAATCCAATAAATCAACATGAAAGATTTTTTAAAAGAACAATAGAAGAAAATAACATTAAGTTACTCTGCAATAGAAGAGCAATTATATCCTTCAACAAACATTTAAAGGGATAGTTCACCCAAAATACATTATTTTGTAATTTTGGCAAACTAACCCTTTAAGGCTGATTTGAGAGAAACCAGCAGAGAAATAGATGTATTAAAAAGGGTTACTTACTGTTAATAGGCCCTATATGGCTTTTGTCAAAGTAGCTGTGACTTTGTGACTCCCCTTCAGCCTAACAGAAACTCCACAGATCTCTTCATGCTGTAACATTCTAAATAAGTTGCTCAACAAATTGTACTATTGGTGAAAAATGACAGGGTAAAAAATTACCTAATGCAGACGTCGTACCTCAGCAACATAGTCTTTCGCTGTTCCGTCAGAAGTATATTTTGTGTCGATGCTTTACCTGCCTCTACCACACACCTTGACATTTGATGTTGCACTTTCACTCGCTCACAAGTTCTCAACTTTCTCATGCTCTCCTCCATCTCCCACCCCCTTCAGGTGGTTAACCTTGCTAACACATTTAACATAGAAAAAAAATGAGTCTGCTTAGCCTTTACTCTCAAGACCTGAATAATGCTGCTCACTCTCTCTCTTTTAACCACAGACAAATCTGAGCGTTGGCACTTTATAGAGATGAAAGCACAGACAAAATGGATTCAGACACTGCCAGTTAAAAGCTTCATGAGAATTAAAAGGTGGGATTCTAAGTGTAAGTGTGCAATAGTATTTTCCGTTTAACTAATGGCTACAATACACTCAACATAGAAATAAACAACCCATGCACCCAACACAGACAACATCAATTGTACAATCAACATCAGTCGTACCAGCTGTGTTTGAGCTCAATGCTTAATGTACTGTATGTGCATGAAAAATACCAAATTCAGTGGGAGACTTTGCCACTTTATTTTGTGTTTTTACTTGTTATATCACACGCAATCTTTTAGAAAGCATCTAGTTGCATTTGGTCAACACCACAGACGTACTGCGACATCTCACACCACTGTGGTAACTTCCTAACGCATCATTCGTGCTGAAATAGAAACCATCCAATGCCAACATCCACAGGAAGTAGAGAAACCAAAATGTCACAGGTACGCTTAATAGATTAAAATACATTGTTAAAAATAACTATATTGAAACAATTCATAGAACCAAGGAGCACAGAAAGCAATGTCATGAAAAACAAATCCATAATTATAATTGATTATAAATAGTAAGTAATTTATAATAATACTTTTTTTCATTATATTTACAGTAGTTGTGTCACTGCATCAGCAGATGAATCAGCCATTCATCATCTTTGTTACCCCACAAGTCTTTTCCGTCTAAAATCATAAACTAATTGACTCAACATAGCTAGTTGGCATGCTGACAGCTCAGTGTCTGTAGTTCTCTCCCTCAGAAGGAAAAGTATGCTTGTTTTAGTGTGTATTGCTATAAACTCCATCTGTGGGAACTGTCAAAAGACAGACCAATACACACAGTAGGAGTCAGGAGGTGGGTTTATGTCAAACAAAGGTTGGAGAGGAGAGAGAAGTTAGTAAAGTGCAAACTAAAGGGAGAAAATCCAAAACAGACAGTAGAGCACAGTCCTGGTTACTGTATGCAACTCTGCTTCCAGACTGAAGCCTAGTGATGGGTTGGAGCCAGCCGGTCTCTCATCGGTTATTCTACCTTAGTCTTCCCTGACTCAGACTTCCCTGACTCTGCCTTCCCTGACTCCGCCTTCCCAGCAGCTCCAGAGCTCTGATTGGTCTGTTCCTCCTTGGCTTTGCTGTTAATCTTCTCATGCTCCTGTTTTACCACCTCTTCCAGTTCCGCCTTGGAGAAAGAGAGATAATGGAGGGAGTGAGAGAAAAAAGCCTACTTTAAGATTTCAACTAACTTTAATCTAATTCAACAATCTCTGTTTCACTCTTATCATGACTGTGTCCATAGAATATGGGTATTTACTAAGCATGTACAGTATATTTACCTTCCAGCCCAGTAGGTCAGCAAGTGCCAAGCATCCATCATCACATGTACTAATATGAGCCACGTCCCTGAAAGAAACAAATCAATGAATATTAATCAGCAACACTTCGAACACCATCTTCACCATCATCATCATTGTAGTTCAAGTGAAAGCTCTTACCTGTATGCTTTCTCTGAGTCAAAGTCCATCCCTCCACCAATGCCTATCATCCCTAATAGAGGATCTGCCTACAGGGAGATATACAAGTTAAAATACTGAGGTGGATAGAGGAAGGAAAGTCTAATGCAAATACAGATAGACAGGGAAAGGACAGAGGACTTACACCGCCTGCTTTCTCCAGGTTAATGAGCAGTCTGGGGCAGCTGTTTGAAACCCTGCAAACAAAAACACATATTCCATCACACACCATTTATGAGCTCGTTGATGCTAGAATACATGGTTGAAGATGACATGTTGAAACGCAATCCTATACAAATATAGTAATCTATCAGATAACATATAATCATGATCCTGTGAGAGTCAGACAGAAAGACTCACCTGCCAACCAGAGCAGCAAAGGGCTGAACCTGCAGGGAGGTCCCCATTATAATCAGCAGATCACAGCGAGGAAAGTCCTGGAGGAGAAAAGAAATGTTAACAGGAACCAGTACTGAGCCTTTCATTATGGATCATCACTTCATTATGGGTGCACACACACACAAATCTGGACATACATGGAAAAGACAGAGACATACAAACTCAATGTAGTCCATCAGGTCACCACCCAAACCACACTCACCATGGCCATTGAGGTGAAGAACCTCTTCGGTAGATTCTCACCAAAGAAAACAATATCTGAAATTGGAGAACAAGGAGAAATCAAGTATTTTACAAAAAAAGTGTAATAAACAGGTCAGTAAGAACTTTGAACTACAGTGGGGGAAAAAAGTATTTAGTCAGCCACCAATTGTGCAAGTTCTCCCACTTAAAAAGACGAGAGAGGCCTGTAATTTTCATCATAGGTACACGTCAACTATGACAGACAAATTGAGAAAAGAAAATCCAGAAAATCACATTGTAGGATTTTTAATGAATTTATTTGCAAATGATGGTGGAAAATAAGTATTTGGTCACCTACAAACAGGCAAGATTTCTGGCTCTCACAGACCTGTAACTTCTTCTTTAAGAGGCTCCTCTGTCCTCCACTCGTTACCTGTATTAATGGCACCTGTTTGAACTTGTTATCAGTATAAAAGACACCTGTCCACAACCTCAAACAGTCACACTCCAAACTCCACTATGGCCAAGACCAAAGAGCTGTCAAAGGACACCAGAAACAAAATTGTAGACCTGCACCAGGCTGGGAAGACTGAATCTGCAATAGGTAAGCAGCTTGGTTTAAAGAAATCAACTGTGGGAGCAATTATTAGGAAATGGAAGACATACAAGACCACTGATAATCTCCCTCGATCTGGGGCTCCACGCAAGATCTCACCCCGTGGGGTCAAAATGATCACAAGAACGGTGAGCAAAAATCCCAGAACCACACGGGGGGACCTAGTGAATGACCTGCAGAGAGCTGGGACCAAAGTAACAAAGCCTACCATCAGTAACACACTACGCCGCCAGGGACTCAAATCCTGCAGTGCCAGACGGGCCCGTCTGAAGTTTGCTAGAGTGCATTTGGATGATCCAGAAGAGGATTGGGAGAATGTCATATGGTCAGATGAAACCAAAATATAACTTTTTGGTAAAAACCCAACTCGTCGTGTTTGGAGGACAAAGAATGCTGAGTTGCATCCAAAGAACACCATACCTACTGTGAAGCATGGGGGTGGAAACATCATGCTTTGGGGCTGTTTTTCTGCAAAGGGACCAGGACGACTGATCCGTGTAAAGGAAAGAATGAATGGGGCCATGTATCGTGAGATTTTGAGTGAAAACCTCCTTCCATCAGCAAGAGCATTGAAGATGAAACGTGGCTGGGTCTTTCAGCATGACAATGATCCCAAACACACCGCCCGGGCAACGAAGGAGTGGCTTCGTAAGAAGCATTTCAAGGTCCTGGAGTGGCCTAGCCAGTCTCCAGATCTCAACCCCATAGAAAATCTTTGGAGGGGAGTTGAAAGTCCGTGTTGCCCAGCGACAGCCCCAAAACATCACTGCTCTAGAGGAGATCTGCATGGAGGAATGGGCCAAAATACCAGCAACAGTGTGTGAAAACCTTGTGAAGACTTACAGAAAACGTTTGACCTGTGTCATTGCCAACAAAGGGTATATAACAAAAGTATTGAGAAACTTTTGTTATTGACCAAATACTTATTTTCCACCATAATTTGCAAATAAATTCATTAAAAATCCTACAATGTGATTTTCTGGATTTTTTTCCCTAATTTTGTCTGTCATAGTTGACGTGTACCTATGATGAAAATTACAGGCCTCTCTCATCTTTTTAAGTGGGAGAACTTGCACAATTGGTGGCTGACTAAATACTTTTTTTCCCCACTGTATGAGGAACTGAAAAAGGGAGAGCATATTTAAGTAAGATAGACAAGTGAAAGGAAATGATAAGGCAGGCACTTACCTGGTTTAACCAGATTGCTGCACTTGTCACATTTGGGGATGTCATCAGAGAAGATTTTCTCTGCAGGTCAGAGGTAAACAAGATCATAATTCAACAATTGTTTTAATAGCACCAACACTCCTTTTAAATTACAACTTAATTAGCATATACATGTAAATGAGTGTCTGCCTAGGTAGTATAACAGTGTTTTGTTAAACCATCCCAGTTAGATATTACTGTACCACATTCACTAACCTTTCATCCAGTCCAAGTCGTACTCTTTGCAGCACATATAGTTGACACAGTGTGAGGTGTAGAAGGTGCCATGGGCTTCAATCAGGTCCTCTCCCTCCAGTCCTGCTACACGTTCCAGGGTGTCAATATTCTGCCCAGACAGAAATGGACGACCCCAATAACAATTCAATACAGGCTGTAGGTGACTAACACAGAACAAAGTATATGAAAGAATACCGAACCTGTGAGTAGCAGCGTTTGAGTAGCCCCTTGTCCTTCAGCAACTTGATGAAGTAGTGACATACTGTGGGCTTAACATACAACAACACTGCCGTTAGTGATACCTAAAAAATACACAGGCACCTATTGCAAAATTCAGGAAATTAAGTTAAGAAAATTAAAAGCCAGAAAATAGGCTAGATCCTACCTTAAACTGTCCTGGGTACAGCTCCCTGGCCAGGGCAAAGAAGGGCTCAGGGTGTTTCTGATGTAGAAAGAGAGGTAAATATTGAGTGGTGATAGCAGCAAAGAACAAAATCATCTGTGTAGATCGTTAATGTAGCAAGCAAATTACTTTCTTAAGCCAAAAGAATCCGACAGAAAGTTTCAGACCTTAAAGTAGTCTATCTGGAAGATGGCCTCAGGGTAGGGCAGGTTGTACTTCTGCAGGTTGGCATAGAGCCCCGTGTCTGGGGAGCGGAAGTCAGGGATCCCAGCCGCTGAGGGGGACAGAGGGACAGTGTCATCATCACAGAAGTGGTGGATACATTGTACATACAATTTAGAGGGAAATCTATTTGTATTTAGGCTATGTGTCTTATTTGTCCAACAAAACAAAACATGTCTAGACTAATTATGTTATGTTCAGCCCACAGTTATGCAAGAGGGGGAGTTACTCACATGTAGAGATCCCTGCCCCCACCATACAGATGATGTTTTTGCCTGTGGAGGATAGAGGAGCAGAGAGAATTCATTTCACTTCCTGGATTGTACCATTTGTTAACCAATGAAGCAGTATCACAGTCAGGTGGTTGTAGTAACATACTTAAATCTTGGCGAATGATATGGCCTCAGATGTTATTCATAATACAGTCTATTTTCTTGTGTTGACTAATGACTCATTTATACTAGGCCTAGATGTTGACAGATGCACTGTTTGCTGGGCTACATAGTCATCAACCCCTACATGAAATGTGTGCACACTGGGTTAGATGACTAAAATACTCACATTTGCCACTCTGCATGTAACTGGCCACCCCCTCAAGAGTCAGCTCATCCAAAACCTTCTCTCCAGATATGCCCAAGGTTTTAGAGAAAAGATTGCGCAGGAAATCCACTGTACGAAAGAAACTAATAATTATTCTGATGAAAATATGAGACTTTGGTGTTAACAGCAAAACCTTGAGGTTTTTGACACCTACTCTCTGTGTCCCCTGATGCCTCGCCGTCGTCACTGCTATCGTCTGACTGCTCCTAGCAGAAATCAAGAGCAAATTCAGTGTAAACATGGAAACATTAGTTTGATCAAGAACATGACAATATAATCCTTGCTTGGTTTTATGCACATCATAAGAAGCTGTACATTGTATTGCATGCCAATACAGTGTCAGTGTGTCAACATGTCAATGGATGCAGAATATACTATGATTGGTGAAAAGTTATGATAGGTTATCTACTAACCGTGTGCCTGACAAACTAGTCGTGACAACTAGCTACTAGCTAGTTCTTGGCTAACCTTAGCCAGCCAGGACTCCATCCATTGGGCAAGGCATGCACACACTGACAACTCCTAACCACAGCTGTATTATTTCTTACCTCTGGTTCGGGGGTGTTGTCCTCGACCTCTTCTCTGTTAGACGCTTCTGGAAAATACGAAACAAATCCATGTCAAGTTACTATTTACAAGTAGCTAACCACAATGCTGACCGCTTTAGTTAGCTAGCTGTAGTTAGCTAGCTGGTTGGCTACACTTAATTTTCAAGCAAAGGCCAGCCCAAGACGAAAAAGGTATACCTGGTACATCAGACATCTATCTGTCTAGACTAATCCTTCACAGAATTGTATGATATTGTGTGTGTTGCTCCCGTGTGTTTAACTTGCTAAATATGTAAGTTGATTCGTTCAGTTGCGATATGATTGTTGTTGTCCGTCGCGAATTAATTCCGTCTTGCTAACTTCCGCATAAGAACTATTCCGACTACAAACAAGCACATGCGCACGCGTTGTCCTACTTTTGCAGATAGTGGTTGGATTTATAAATTAGCCGAGCTGTTTTGTATCGTGCAAGTAAAACAAAATCTGTTACATTGTCATAATTTAACAAAGACAACCAAATCAAATCACTGACATGACTCAATGTGGTTTTATGTACCTGCATAAGTAGTTTAAGCATGAGCTCATGACAGCAATTTTTGGACAGTATGATTGAAACAGTATATAATGTAGTTAATACATAATTACCTCAATCTACAAAATATGTTAATCTCTCAGTTTTCCTCTTGAATCGTTATTTCTCCTATTCAACTGCACCTTTAAGGTCTCCTCTCCACTCCTCAGTCTCACAAAGAATTATGGGATTTACAGCCCTCACTTACAGATTATAAGATTCACACCAGTTTTAAAATGCTAACCATAACATCTGTCCATTTGGTTCTGTGTCTGCTTCATAAATGTCTGTATTGATCCAGATGTACAACACGAGGCATCCTTTACAAATAAATATTTTATTGCATCACCAATACAATGCATAATAATAATCCGTACCATCATCTGATATACATTTTCTGAAGCAAATATTTTTGGACAGATAATTTTGATAGCTTAAGGAGGACAATGATGCTCTACAAGTAAGTAAAACACTTCTCTGATAAAAAGTTATAAATCATCAGTGAGGCTCTACATCACAAACTAAATGGGCATCCCTCCCTGCCCGTTTTTCTGTGTGAGTGTTGGTTAAAGAGACAGAACGAGGGCGAATAAGAGTGGACTGCTTGTATGTGCGTTTGTCACCATGCCCGACTTTGATTGTGTCTCTCCACTTCTCTAGTCAGTCTTTGAGGTCCAGCCTCAGCCTGGGCCTTTATCTGTGTCTGGGCGTCTATCCGTGTCTGGGCGTCTGTCTGTGTGGGGCTGTAGGTCAGGCTGTGGTCGTACCCGACAGCGGTAACACGGCAGTGAGGAAGCATCTCCTCCAGCAGGATGGCGACCAGCCCAGGGTTCTGGAGCCTGGGGAGGGAGGACACGTCCAGCCGTCGCAGACCCCTGATACACAAGAGGAAGAGAAGGAATGTTTGTATCTATTAGTGAAGTTACAAAGTCCATTGACTCCTATATTTACATATGCAAAAATATCTAAGGCAAGTGCCATGAGGAGATGCATGGACATTTGAGTGATTCTGTCTCTTTCTCAATGAATCTTCCCTCGATTCCTTGTGTCCTCTCTCCTCACCTTCTCAAAACACATGGGAGGGACATAGCATTTTTTCCCTCCAATACATTTGAAGGACGAAGCAAGGAGATAGGACGTGAGGAACCGAGAAAATACTAATTGCTTAAAAGCCTCTGTCTTGGTCATTCCCATCAGTGTGGGTGAGTGTACCTCAGCTTCTGCAGTGCAGCCAGGCCCCCCACAGAGATTTGGGGACAGTTGGAAATGTCCAGCTCCTCCAGGGTGTCCTGGAAGATATGGAGGCGGGACAGGAACCAGTCATCCACCTCAGCGCAGCCACTCACAGAGAGAGTACGCAGCCCACGCTGTTCCACTGAGAGAGAGAGAAAAAGGAGTTACATTTTACAGCATAGAGCAGTGGTTCACCACCTTTTCCGTTCCGGGGACCACCAAATCACTGCCGAAAGCTCGAAGACCACCATCCACAGTCGCAGAACTTTTTGACATAAAATCCCGGCGGCCAAATTTAGAGTAATTTATTGTATTTTTATTTTATTTAACCTTTATTTAACTAGGCAAGTCAGTTAAGAACAAATTCTTATATACAATGACGGCCTACCAAAAGGCAAAAGGCCTCCTGCGGGGACGTGGGCTGGGATAAAAACAATTCATATAAATATAGGACCAAACACACATCACAAGAGAGACAACACAAGACTACGTAAAGAGAGACCTAAGACAACAACATAGCATGGCAGCAAACACGACAACACAGCAAGGTAGCAACCCAACATGAAAACAACATGGTAGCAACACAACATGGCAGCAGCACAACATGGTAGCAGCACAAGACATTGTACAAACATTATTGGGCACAGACGACAGCACAAAGGGCAAGAAGGTAGAGACAACAATACATCACACGAAGCAGCCACAACTGTCAGTAAGAGTGTTCATGATTGAGTCTTTGAATGAAGAGATGAAATGATGAAATGACATCTTTTAGGACCTTTAAGGTTGCAGTGACACATCCATAACCTGAGCGGAAACCAGATTGCACACCAGAGAGAATACTAGACATGGATAATTTAGCATTTTGGTTCATATGTATTTTTATGTATGTACTCTATGCCAGTAACAGATTAACAGATTAAAGGCCTATTATTATTTTTTGAAACAATTTGCATTGTGAAAAGTAATGTAAAATTGAGTATAATACCATTAATATAATATAATATAATATGCCATTTAGCAGAAGCTTTTATCCAAAGCGACTTACAGTCATGCGTTCATACATTTTTACATATGGGTGGTCCCAGGGATCGAACCCACTACCCTGGCGTTACAAGCGCCATGCTCTACCAATTGAGCTACAGAGGGCCACACTCCCGACTGTTATTTATTGTTGAAAAAAAGTAATTAATAATAACCTGCGGCAAAACAGGTTGAAAACCACTGGCAAATAGTACATACATAAAAATTCATATGAACCAAAAGTTTTTCATGAATATTTAGGAAGGGTAACTTGCTTATTGATCCTGCATTGTGAAATAAATACAAATCCCCACCCCCCAGACATGAATAAAGTGGTATGTACCCAGGTTTTCCAGGCCTGTGTAGTTAATGAGTGTGTTGCTGACATCCACTTCCTCTATGGAGGTGTCCCGGTGGTTCATGAAGTCCCAGTTGAACTTCCCTCTTCTGTCTGATCGGAACCACTCTGACTGCCCTGCAAACCTGGAGGGTCAACAGACTAGTCATCACTAACAACAAGTGATCAGCAAATACAAAAAAAACAACATCCAAATGCATGACAAAAAAACACTGAAAGCACATCAATATTAATCAACAGGTCAAAAAGGGGGCATGCATAAGCAGGCAGTTATGGGCAGCCCAAAATGGCGTAACAGTTACCTGAATCCTCCCTTCAGGCTGAGGATGTAATAAGCAGCTGCAACGTTGTCCCCATAGTTCTGCTGGGTGTAACCATAGAAACTGTGAGGGGAAAGAGACAGGGGTTGGGCTGAGAGCAATGTTTATGGAGTTGGGACAGCCGGTTCCAATTCGCTCCCTACACATCATTCGCCTTAGCCCTAACCCTTCATTGCATGCAGATCTAAAGGGTCTGGATAGCATAATCAGCGTTGGAGCGTCCACCATTTTGCTTACCAACGCCTTACAGTACATTGAAGGGTAAGGGCCGGGGAGGAGAGATAGGGAACGATTTGGGACCGGATGATTACATACACAATCTTAGACCGTGGCGTGCTGATAGAAATGCATGTAGCTAGAATAATCTGTGTGTTTTCCTGTTACACATACAAATTCTTCTGTCGTAGACCTCGGTTTTTGAACCAGGAGCTCCAGTTGAGGAGAGTCTCTATGTCATGGAAATGCTGGCTCAGGAAGAGGAGGAGCCTGGCTTGTAGTGAAGGCAGAGCCACAGGGATAGAGCTTCTGTAACGCGACGTGGCGACCAAGAGGGTCACCTGCCTACAGCTTCGCCGCATCAACTGACACAGACAGATACAGAGAACATGGACAGTGAGAAAGGAGAGCAACACATGCACAATGCAAAGGAGAGGAAATCTACAAGCCATGCTAATATGCTGTAACTATAAACCCAAGAGTGGTGAGATGAGTGCTTTAGTTTGCACCTCCACTCTCATCCATGTATGATGTTGCATTATTTTGATTTTGACTTCATAGACCAGTTCATCACTTCTGTTCCTGGAGGGCCCCATGTATGTGTAGACTTTTGCACTCCAAAAAATAATTGTGCCAGTAACCGAAAGGTCGCTGGTTCTTATCCCCGAGCCGACTATGTGAAAAATCTGTCGATGTGCCCTTAAGCAAGGCACTTAACCCTAATTGCTCCTGTAAGTCGCTCTGGACTGCTAAATAATAAAAAAAAAAAGACAATTTACCTCGGGTCATAGCTATGTGCCATGTCAGAGCGTTCGATGGTGTGCATGCTGTTTGTCCAAGGCAGCCGGCCTTGCTTTAAACCTGCTATTTGTAATTCTGCTAAAATATGTATGCTCATTGTACTTAAAATATTGTATTTATTTAATAATGTATGTGTTAGAGAATATCCTTCCTGTCACAAAAATATTAGTCCAAAAAACATTGCTCTGAGACGTCACTATCGAGATACACTCACCGTGATGTGATCGCTCCACCTGTTGCTATAGCGTGTATATTCTTGACACTGAACCCAGACATTACATTTCACTTGACAACATAGGCTACACTAATGCAAAATACTGCTTTGAATTAGATTAGATTTATTAGCGTCAGCGACGTGAAAAGCGAAGGATAAACTTACCATCAAGGGAGCAGCCATGTTGTTAACGTACTACGAGAAGTGGTTTGGGACAAGCTTAGCCCTTTCGCATTCTATTTTCCTTGCAGATCTCTCTCAAAACGCAGGGGGGCGCTCGAAGAAAGTATTACAAAAAAACAAACTACCTGAACAAAATCATGAAGTACAACAGGTGATTTCACCTAATTATATGTTGTACAACCTTTGCGTTCAAGAAGCTACTGTAATTTGACGCCAAGATATGTCGTTGTTTAGGCCTTTCCATAATAAATGAGGCCTGATACTCCATTAACACAGTTATTGTTGTTGTTTAATCATTCTCTTTGGCAATAGCACTAGACATTGTGTGAATCAGTTTCTTCGCTCCCCTTTCCTCTCAATGTCTCCTACCTAGACCACAGCCAGAATAACTTGGAGAATGACAGTAAGGTAAGCTATTATTAACAGTCTGAGAGCAGGTCAGTCCCTCTAGATTCATTTTAGGACCTGGAAATTGGTGGGTAGGTTAATCATTTGGTGGTGCAGGACTGCAGGTGATGTGTTGAGTGGATTATTTTAGAAAGTATGACTGGGGGATACAGGCAACATGAAGAATTGAGACTTGTAGTAACTGAAAAATAGCCTAAGTAAGAATGTAAAAGGGAGGCAACATCTCCCCTGTCTCATTCCAATCCATTTATTCCACAGTCCCATTCTCCCAATGTCTTCTCCCTATCTCCTATCATCCCCATTTCCACATCCGTTGCCAGCATAGGAGAAAAACACGTCTGACAGATGAGCAGACGGCTCGATACAAGGAAGAAAAACAAACATCCCCTTCGTCTCTCCTCCTCTCTTCTTCCAGGGTCCACTGGGGCAGCGCCGGACCAACAGACGGCTCTCACCTGCTGTCACTGGCAACTAGCAAATAAGATCAGCCTCGCTGGTGATTTACTCCAGTCCCAATATTGATTAGAGAGAGAGAGAGAGAGAGAGAGATGGGAGGTGGAGGGATAACAGTAACACTTCACTATGGTGGGTATACATAAGGCATTTATAACACTTTTATGAAACCATGACCCCTTCATGAATGGTGTTATGACTGGTTTCATGAATGTGTAATGTATAAAGTAAAGTGTTACCGAGATAACTGTTAGAAAAGCATCAAATTCATTGAGAGACAAGGCAGTGTCAGTTGCATGTGATCTAAAGCCCATCATGGAGGATAATGTGTGAATGGATTTCTAATGGAACTACTGTAGCAGATGGCCCAGGAGGAGGTGGTATAGAGAGTATAGACTCCGGGGAGTAGCCTAGTCTCTGTGAATATCTGGACATGTCTACAGACTATAGAGAGACGGCGTAGAACCCTCAAATTCAAATCTGGACCTTGAAGCCAGTTTCACTGCTTTTTTTCATTCTTCCCCTCAAATATGGGATTGATTTAGCACTTGGACACTAGGTGTGTGCAATTAATTATCAGCTAGAACAGAAAACCAGCAGTAGTCCTGACCTCATAGGGTACACCTTTAACCCCCCCTGGTGTGGACACTCTTCAGTCTTCACACAGTTTGTCTGGGGTGTATGTAGTGTGTCCTATACTCAGTCAGCATTGCATCTTTATACATTGCAATAGAGAACCGATATTGATACTGTAAGCTTTTGAAACAAGTTATTTTCTGTAGCTTAGGTACTTTCATCTTTATTGTAGCTATATACAGGTCTAGGCTCTTAATTTGATCACCCTGTTGTTGCAGGAAATTTGCTGCACAGCAGGAAATGCAAACCTTGTAGTATATTCAAGGTTTAAAAAGTATTCTAAAGTTTGTAATTTCCACTTAAAAATGTCAGACTTGATTTGCCCTAACAATTTTTTTTATCAACCCCTACAAAAATGTCCATTATTTATAATACACACAATAATTCACATTTACTCTTGCTGCAGGATTATTTTCCTGCTGTGAGAAACTGGTAAAATTAATATCCTACACCTGTAGTGCACAACAAAATCTATGTTGGCAAGGTCTATATGAAATTCAGCCAGCTCTATTGTTAAAGACATTCTCCGGTACTCTTGTATACTTTTTAGCCAGTAGCGCTGAAAGTAGTGGTCACGAGCCAAAAGTGGTCCCCGAAAATTTCATACTACGTCACATTTTTGCAGATATGTGCACCACGTAATTGCTCTGTCTCTCTCTCTCTCTCTCTCTCTCTCTCTCTCTCTCTCTCTCTCTCTCTCTCTCTCTCTCTCTCTCTCTCTAACACTCTCTGCTGTGTCCACTGAGCCGTTGGACCCGCCCTGCAACCTCATTGGATAGCGCTGGGCAGGCCTCTTGCTAGCTGTCACTCAAATACGAGGGGCTGAAGCTCATTGGCTAGAACTCAAATTGCTAAATGGCTGACCCACGTGGGGAGAATGTAGGGAAAATGGATTTCCTGGCTAATTGAGGTTAGACAGTAATTCTGCTCATAGATTATGCATGTATGAACTACACATGGACACATCCAGCCCAAAGGGGGAGGTTTAAAAAATACTTACTAGTCGACAAAGTACCGGAGCATGTCTTTAATGTATTTTATTTAGTGTTTATTATGTGTTTTTGTTTATGTATGCATTTGTATGTTTTTTATACTTTCCTTTTTTACATTTGGACTGTGGGATTGCAAAGATGACAGTTGTTAATGTGTTATTTACTCACACGTACTCAAGTGCATAGTTATTATTTCTTAAATGTCCAAGAAAATTCTGCACCTTATGTCCAACAAGCAATTGTGTCATACAATGTTTTATGTAACAGTTTGTAGCACAAATGTCACAGAAATCATTATTGGAAACATGAGAGTCCCATTCTCTGAATGCCTACTCAAAGGTCTCAAAAGGCTGGAAAAGGCTCTGGCCTGTTGTGCCTCTCTCTCCAGCCCAAGGAAAGGGGAACAGAGTGGATGTGAGTGGTGGATTGTGCCCCTGCCTGCTTGGGAAGGAAGTAAATGTCTTCTAAACGACTGCCTGTGAGGTGTGTTGTTTTAAATCTCCCATAAGGTCACAGGGAGGCTGTAAATCTAAATCACTGCTTGAAAGATTAATAGCATGCGCGCAGCAGTAGTAGTTCAGTCATGTGCATCCAGTTACCTCCTTCCATTGGAGTACAGAGAGTACCGACTGGCCACGTACAGTTGAAGTCGGAAGTTTACATACACCTTAGCCAAATACATTTAAACTCAGTTTTTCACAATTCCTGACATTTAATCCTAGTAAAAATTCCCTGTCTTATGTCAGTTAGGATCACCACTTTATTTTAAGAATGTGAAATGTCAGAATAAGAGTAGAGAGAATTATTTATTTCAGCTTTTATTTCTTTCATCACATTCCCAGTGGGTCAGAAGTTTACATACACTCGATTAGTATTTGGTAGCATTGCCTTTAAATTGTTTAACTTGGGTCAAACATTTCGGGTAGCCTTCCACAAGCTTCCCACAATAAGTTGGGTGAATTTTGGCCCATTCCTCCTGACAGAGCTGGTGTAAGTGAGTCAGGTTTGTAGGCCTCCTTGCTCGCACACGCTTTTTCAGTTCTGCCCCACACATTTTCTAAAGGATTGAGATCAGGGCTTTGTGATGGCCACTCCAATACCTTGACTTTGTTGTCCTTAAGCCATTTTGCAACAACTTTGGAAGTATGCTTGGGGTCATTGTCCATTTGGAAGACCCATTTGCGACCAAGCTTTAACTTCCTGAATGATGTCTTGAGATTCAATATATCCACATACTTTTCCTTCCTCATGATGCCATCTATTTTGTGAAGTGCACCAGTCCCTCCTGCAGCAAAGCACCCCCACAGCATGATGCTGCCACCCCTGTGCTTGACGGTTGTGATGGTGTTCTTCGGCTTGCAAGCCACCCCCTTTTTCCTCCAAACATAAGGATGGTCATTATGGCCAAACAGTTCTATTTTGGTTTCATCAGACCAGAGGACATTTCTCCAAAAAGTACGATATTTGTCCCCATGTGCAGTAGCAAACCGTAGGCTGGCTTTTTTATGGTGGTTTTGGAGCAGTGGCTTCTTCCTTGCTGAGCGGCCTTTCAGGTTATGTCGATATAGGACTCGTTTTACTGTGGATACAGATACTTTTGTACCTGTTTCCTCCAGCATATTCACAAGGTCCTTTGCTGTTGTTCTGGGATTGATTTGGACTTTTCGCACCAAAGTACGTTAATCTCTAGGAGACAGAACGCGTCTCCTTCCTGCGTGGTCCCATGGTGTTTATACTTGCGTACTATTGTTTGTACAGATGAACGTGGTACCTTCAGGCGTTTGGAAATTGCTCCCAAGGACGAACCAGACTTGTGGAGGTCTACAATTTGTTTTCTGAGGTCTTGGCTGATTTCTTTTGATTTTCCTTATGATGTCAAGCAAGGAGGCACTGAGTTTGAAGGTAGGCCTTGAATTTTCCAAGCTGTTTAAAGGCAGTCAACTTAGTGTACGTAAACTTCTGAACCACTGGAATTGTGATACAGTGAATTCTAAGTGAAATAATCTGTCTGAAAACAATTGTTGGAAAAATGACTTGTGTCATGCACAAAGTAGATATCCTAACCGACTTTCCAAAACTATAGTTTGTTAACAAGAAATGTGTGAAATGGTTGAAAAACGAGTTTTAATGACTCCAACCTAAGTGTATGTAAATTTCCGACTTCAACTGTAGGGGGGATAGGATGCACACTGTACATGATACAGTGCACACACTAACACAAACAATAAGTCTGGTTGTTTCTCAGTGTGTTAGATGCTATTTATGATGTTGATGCGTGGGGACAGTCACTGCAACGTGTTGGCAAGGATACCAGGAGAAGCTCTTCAGATTTTGATCCTGTGACAACTGTTAATGGTTTTTTTTATTTAATTGGTTTGGACTGTATTTTCAACGTGTGTCTATTGCCCATTTTTGTGTGCATGCACACACGCACACAAACCTAGTCCTAACATTGTCTTGTGCAATTAAGTGTGTAAATTCCGTACAAATAAGATGTGGGGGTATCTCATATGGAGCGCTCACTCCCCCAGTCCTCTATTACCTCGGCATCTTGCTGAACCACGCTACTATCGCGATTAGAGCTGACAGCTCTAATTACCACAGTGAGGCCTGCTAATGACTGCACGATGCTGAGCCAATCTACCGTTTAACTCAATGAAATTACTTCATAATCTCCACAACTGTCTGCCACTCAAAATGGCCTAGCTGTGTTGACGAAAATAGCAAAATTCTGTAGAATCCCATTATAATTGAAAGGTCTCCATAAGAACACTTCACAGTTGAATTTGTGAAAGGGAATGAAACTGCACGCCATCCAGCTTTGCAGATCCACAGGCACACACACCACTTCAGTAACTGTAATGAGAGCAAGGTTAGAGTTGCAACGCCACAGGGGCAGCACAGCAGCGACACTAACTCTTTAGATAAAAGTTTCTCAAGCCCATAACTCCTCTGATCATCCAGGCCGTCTCTAAGAGGGACGAGATGTCAGGGATTCCCCTAGGGAACTCTATTTAAAAGTAGCGTTGCATAGCACAGCGCTGGATGAATAATGCATTGAAGATAAAAGGCTACTTGGTGCTATGATATGGATATAGGTTATTATGTGATGCTACAGTTTATGGGTCTGCACAGTTAAGCCTCCGTCATGCCCATTGTGTGTGTAAAAGGTTCAATTACATTTACGTCATTTAGCAGACGCTCTTATCCAGAGCGATTTACAGTTAGTGAGTGCATACATTATTTAATTTTTTCATACTGGCATTGCAAACGCCATGCTCTACCAACTGAGCTACAGTGAGCGAAAAAAGTATTTGATCCCCTGCTGATTTTGTACGTTTGCCCACTGACAAAGACATGATCAGTCTATAATTTTAATGGTAGGTTTATTTGAACAGTGAGAGACAGAATAACAACAAAAAAATCCAGAAAAACGCATGTCAAAAATGTTATAAATTGATTTTGCATTTTAATGAGGGAAATAAGTATTTGACCCCTCTGCAAAACATTACTTACTACTTGGTGGCAAAACCCTTGTTGGCAATCACAGAGGTCAGACGTTTCTTGTAGTTGGCCACCAGGTTTGCACACATCTCAGGAGGGATTTTGTCCCACTCATCTTTGCAGATCTTCTCCAAGTCATTAATGTTTCGAGGCTGACGTTTGGCAACTCAAACCTTCAGCTCCCTCCACAGATTCTCTATGGGATTAAGGTCTGGAGACTGGCTAGGCCACTCCAGAACCTTAATGTGCTTCTTCTTGAGCGACTCCTTTGTTGCCTTGGCAGTGTGTTTTGGGTCATTGTCATGCTGGAATACCCATTCACAACCCATTTTCAATGCCCTGGCAGAGGGAAGGAGGTTCTCACCCAAGATTTGACGGTACATGGCCCCGTCCATCGTCCCTTTGATGCGGTGAAACACCCCCAAAGCATAATGTTTCCACCTCCATGTTTGACGGTGGGGATGGTGTTCTTGGGGTCATAGGCAGCATTCCTCCTCACGGCGAGTTGAGTTGATGCCAAAGAGCTCGATTTTGGTCTCATCTGACCACAACACTTTCACCCAGTTCTCCTCTGAATCATTCAGATGTTCATTGGCAAACTTCAGACGGGCCTGTATATGTGCTTTCTTGAGCAGGGGGACCTTGCGGGCGCTGCAGGATTTCAGTCCTTCACGGCGTAATGTGTTACCAATTGTTTTCTTGGTGACTATGGTCCCAGCTGCCTTGAGATCATTGACAAGATCCTCCCGTGTAGTTCTGGGCTGATTCCTCACCGTTCTCATGATCATTGCAACTCCACGAGGTGAGATCTTGCATGGAGCCCCAGGCTGAGGGAGATTGACAGTGCTTTTGTGTTTCTTCCATTTGCGAATAATCGCGCCAACTGTTGTCACCTTCTCACCAAGCTGCTTGGCGATGGTCTTGTAGCCCATTCCAGCCTTGTGTAGGTCTACAATCTTGTCCCTGACATCCTTGGAGAGCTCTTTGGTCTTGGCCATGATGGAGAGTTTTGAATCTGATTGATTGATTGCTTCTGTGGACAGGTGTCTTTTATACAGGTAACAAACTGAGATTAGGAGCACTCCCTTTAAGAGTGTGCTCCTAATCTCAGCTCGTTACCTGTATAAAAGACACCTGGGAGCCAGAAATCTTTCTGATTGAGAGGGGGTCAAATACTTATTTCCCTCATTAAAATACAAATCAATTTATAACATTTTTAACATGCGTTTTTCTGGACTTTTTTTTTGTTATTCTGTCTCTCACTGTTCAAATAAACCTACCATTAAAATTATAGACTGATCATTTCTTTGTCAGTGGGCAAACGTACAAAATCAGCAGGGCATCAAATACTTTTTTCCCTCACTGTACATCACTGCCGGCCATTCCCTCCCCTAACCTGGAAGACGCTGGGCCAATTGTGCGCTGCCCCATGGGTCTACCGGTTGCGGCCGGCTACGACAGAGCCTGGATTCAAACCAGGATCTCTAGTGGCAAAGCTAGCACTGCGATGCAGAGACCACTGCGCCACTCAATGACTTCTGACACTGATAAAGCTTTGTTCCAGTTGATCCTAAAGGGTTCAGAGTCTAAGTGGTTTGAGGTGGTTTGGTTGGTGTGGTTTCATGCTTTCAGTTCAGTTTATTTGACTTTGCTAAAACAAAAAAACAGCTTTTAATTGCTTAATTTACACAAAGGCATTATTTACATTTCTCTCTCTTATTCACTTGCTTTCTCTCTCTTATTCACTTGCTTTCTCTCTCTTATTCACTTGCTTTCTCTCACACTCTCTCACACCCTCCAGTCTGAACTCTCATTCACCCGTCCCTTGTTATTGGGTGTCCCTGTGCTCTCTCAGGTGATAAGCTGATTAATGACCGTCTAATTACAGTAAGGTAGCGGAAAGGCCAGGCTATTAGCCACAGCCTCATTAGGCCATCTTGACATCCTGCTACTGTCATCCACCCAGATATTACTGTCAATGCAGTCACAGGATGCATCCCAAATGGCACCCTGTTCCCATGTAGCGTAGTACACTATAAAGCCAATAGGGTGCCATTTGGGATGCAGACACACTAACAGGAAGACAGGAAGATAGTTAATGCCACTGGCTGCAGACTGGCTGGCCTTTCTGAGGGGCCATGGTGGTGAGGGGACAGATTGACAGACACAGATTACCCTTCACTCACTCTCTTATCCATAGTTGTGAAAGTCAACCCAGACCTCAGGTGCTCACTGCCGTTCTCCACTCTCTATCTATTTTCTCTGTTTTCTCTTCTTCTCTCTTCTTATTTTATCTCTCTCTTCTCTCTCTCCATCTTACTGTCTCCCCTCCCTCCTCGACTACTCATGAATCCACTCTGACACAACCATAATGTCCTTCCCTCCTTCCCTCCTTCCCTCCTTCCCTCCTTCACCCCATCCTCCCATCTCTCTCTGGCATCCTCTCCTCCATATCTGCTGCCAAGGGTGTACTCTGTCATGTTGAAGGGTCTTGGTTGAAATGTAATTAGCTTTACACATTTTTCATAGCAATTCCTAATGAGAGTGGTAGGTTGATGTCATTAAAACACCAGGGATTGGACTAGAGAGTAGCCTAGTAGCCAGCTCCTCCTCCTCTACTTTGAGATGTGGGTCCTCCAGTCACAGAGCAGGACTTGAATAGACTGGAAATAGACTGGGGTTAGGATCATTATCTTTCTATTAGAGAGGAAAACAAAGGACATCTATTTTGATTTTCCATAATGGGGCTAGTATTGAACCGGGAAAGACAAGAGCACATAAAGCAAAACAAATTGGCTCAGAGGGAGTACATCAAAAATCACATCCGTGTTTTAATGAAGCCCTGCCCTCCGATGCTCCCCTTTGTTTCTGATGTAACTGACCTTCCTATTGATTTTCTAATGATGTTATCTGAAGCAGCTCTCGGCCAAAACCACTTTAAGCTTGCCTTGTTACACTTGTGCGTTTTGGTGTGTGTGATAAAAAGATACTGTTATTGAAATTTACTGCACATTCAAGAAAAATGTAGAAACCGAGCATATGCTTAATCCATTTTCTATCCCTCTTGAGAAATGAAAACACTCTTATGAAATCATCACAGAGTTTTACCATAACCTAATAAAGCCAATAGACAGACAATATATTAATTAAAGATTATGGTAATGAATACTCTAATTGCATATTCATCAATGGAATATTTAAAGGTGGAAATGAGTATTCTTAGAGATAGGTGCACTAACAAATAATGTCTATCAAATGCAGCACTTTGAATTATGTTGGTTAATAGATCAAATTGAAGCTGACAGTTCAACTATACAAAAAATATGGATTTGTTTAATAATTTATGAGTGGAGAAAATTATTCTATGCTACTGTTAATGCATAGATGCAGATTTAGTAGATACATTTAAAATGATGACCTGGAATGTAAAATGTAACTGCACCCATTATGTTCAATCATGGAATGCTATAGCAGGACTGCTTGAGTAGTGTGTTTTATATATTCTCTGAGTTTGTGGACCCTATTAATCTACAGTATGATTTTGGTGAATACTGTATCTCTCTTGTGGGTTGTTATGTAAACTTGTAAATCCACAATATTAAATTCCGTGAGTAAACTTTATGGATTGAGGCTTATTTTCAATGGAAGACTGTCACGACTTCCTCCGAGGCTGCCTCCTCTCCTTGTTCGGATAGGTTTCGGCATTTGTTGTCACCGGCCTTCTAGCCACTGCTGCTCCTCATCTCATCATTCCATTTGTTTTGTCTTGTTTATTACACACACCTGGTTCATATCCCCTCATCAGTGCCTGTATAAGTGTTCCCTCTGCGCCCTTGTCTTTGTGTGTGATTGTTTATTGTGAGGATAGTGAAGCTCGGTGGAGCTCCTTGTATTTTGTATCGCCGGGTTATTTTCCCCGTGTGCCTTGTTTGTTCCAGTGCGCCTGTTTTGCGCACCGGACTGTTTTGACGCATTACTGCGTAACTCTGTTTTCCTGAATAAATCCTGTTATTCTGTGATTTACCCTCCTGTGCTTGACTCCTTCAAATCACCCATCACAGAATCACACACCCGAACATGGAGTCAGCAGGAGAGGAGCACATGCCTGGAGTCGTGGCGCGGGTCCGGGAGCATTCGACTATGCTAACCAGCTTAGGAGAAGCGATGGATCGGGTTATCCAGGTCGTCCAACGTCTGGAGAGGAGAGGACCCAATCTTTTGGGACCAGCTGAGCGACCGGATCCAGCCACCCCACACCCCAGCACCCAGAGGGATTCATATATCTCAACCACAGGATTTTGACGGGAGAGCTGCCCTCTGCCAGGGATTCCTCCTACAAATGGATTTATACTTCTCGACCATCAGCCTGGCTCCATCGGAGCGGGAGAAGGTGTATGCCCTCCTCTCCTGCCACTCGGGGAAAGCCCTGGAGTGGGCCAACGTGGTCTGGAGTGAAGGAGGAGCCGCGTTGGACAGCTACGGGGATTTCGCTCGCCTCTTTCGGGCCATCTTCGATCACCCACCCGAAGGTAGAGAGGCGGGCGAGCGGCTGGTCCACCTGAGGCTGGGGACAGGGACCGCGCAGGACTTCGCCCTGGAGTTTCGTACTCTAGCGGCTAGGTCCGGGTGGAACGAGCGGGCCCTCATCGACCACTACGAGAGGACGTCCGAAGGGAGCTAGCCTGCCGGGACACCACGTTGTCTTTCGATCAACTGGTGGACATGGCCATCCGATTGGACAACCTGCTGGCTTCTAGAGGACGTCCTGGAAGGGGCCTGCCCGTTCTACCCCCCACCCCCACCCCGGATCACGAGATGATGGAGCTGGGTGGAGCGGCGATCCGGGAGAGCGGAGGACGACAGCGCCAGTGTCACTCTTGTGGCACGGGAGGACATTCTGCTGCACGCTGTCGTCTGCATTCTTTTGGGTCTGGAGGCGGCAGGCAGGGCACTCTCGCGTCACCCCAGGTATCAAACACCCACACTCATTCAGAGCCCTCTGCTGCGCACTGTACCCTACACATCCACTTTCCTGATTACACGGTAGTTCCCCAGTGTAAGGCGCTGTTTGATTCAGGCGCAGCTGGGAACTTTATGGACAGGTCATTTGCGCATAGTCTAGGCATTACATTGGTTCCCCTATCGATTCCACTCCCCATCAGAGCACTTGACAGTCAACCATTAGGGAAGTTACAGCACCAGTCACTATGGTTACGCACGAGACTCATCGAGAGCAAGTCACTTGTTTTATAATTGAGTCTCCGGATTTCCCTGTTGTGTTAGGTCTTTCCTGGTTAGCACTACACAACCCCACCTTTTCATGGCCGCAGGGTAGGTGTCTAGGTGTTTCTGTTGGTGCAACCACGGTGGAAAGTCCAGACACTACCTCCACCGTGCGCATTCCCCCTGAATACCTTGACTTGGCGCACGCATTTTCCAAAACGCAGGCGACCAAATTACCACCTCATCGGGAGGGGGATTGCGCTATAAACCTCCGGGTAGACGCTGTGTCTCCCAGGAGTCATGTGTATCCCCTGACGCAGACTGAAACTGAGGCTATGGAGACATATGTCTCCGAGTCCCTGCGCCAGGGGTACATACGTCCCTCCACTTCGCCCGCCTCCTCAAGTTTCTTTTTTGTGAAGAAGAAAGACGGAAATCTGCGCCCTTGCATTGATTACTGAGCACTGAACAAGGGGACAATACGTTATAGTTATCCTGTACCCCTCATTCCATCTGTGATTGAGTCAATGCATGGGACGTGCTTCTTCACAAAATTTGATCTCCGGAATGTGTACAACCTGGTGCGTGTCCGAGAGGGGGACGAGTGGAAAACAGCATTCAGCACAACCACGGGTCATTACGAATACCTGGTGATGCCGTACGGTTTGATGAATGCTCCATCCGTCTTCCAGTCCTTTGTGAACGAGGTGTTTCGGGACATGCTTGGTCGCGGTGTAGTGGTCTACTGTTGGAACATGACCTATAAGCCAAGGCAGAAAAGTCTCTATTTTTCCAACAGTCCGTCTCCTTCCTCGGATACCGCATTACCACCTCAGGTGTGGAGATGGAGGGAGACCGCATTTCAGCCATGCGTAATTGGCCGACTCCAACCACGGTTAAGGAGGTACAGCGCTTTATTGGCTTTGCCCATTACTATCGGAGGTTTATCCGGGGCATTGGCAAGGTCGTAGCTCCCATCACATCTCTGTTGAAGGGTGGGCCGTCCCGGCTCCGCTGGTCTGCTGAGGCTGACAGGACCTTCAGTAACCTGAAGGTTCTGTTCACCTCAGCCCCGGTACTGGCCCTTCCCGATCCATCACTACCATTCGTAGTGGAGGTGGATGCGTCCGAGGTAGAGATAGGCGCTGTCCTATCTCAACGCTCGGGCACGCCACGCAAGCTCCGCCCCTGTGCCTTCTTCTCAAAGAAGCTCGGCGGAGCAGAACTACGACGTTGGTGATCGGTAGCTGTTGGCTGTTGTCCGAGCCCTGACTGTGTGGAGGCACTGACTCGAAGGGTGAGAAAAACCCATTCCTCGTCTGGACGGACCACCGTAACCTGGAGTACATCCGGGCAGCGAGTAGGCTGAACCCTCGCCAGGCCAGGTGGACCATATTCTTCACCCGGTTTGATTTTACTCTGTCATACATCCCGGGTACGAAGAACGTGAAGGCAGACGCACTGTCACGGCTGTACGACACAGAGGAGAGGCCCATAGATCACACCCCCATACACCCTCCTGTATTGTGGAGCCGGTAGTATGGGCGATGGACGCGGACATAGAGCGGGCGTTAGGCACAGAGCCATCTCCACTTCAGTGTCCAGCTGGGCTGCAGTACGTGCCGTCTCTTGTCCGTGACCGTCTGATCTATTGGGCACACACGTCCCCCTCCTCTGGTCACCCAGGTATCGGTCGTACAGTGCGCTGCCTGACCGGAAAGTACTGGTGGCCCACCTTGGCTAAGGACGTGAGGGTGTATGTCTCCTCCTGCTCGGTGTGCGCCCAGAGTAGGGCACCTAGGCACCTCCCAGCGGGTAAGTTACAGCCCTTACCAGTTCCACAACAGCCATGGTCCCACTTATGTATTGACTTCCTTACTGATCTTCCCCTCTCTCAAGGTAACACCACCATCCTGGTTGTTGTGGACCGCTTTTCCAAAGCCTGCCGCCTCCTTCCTTTGCCTGGTCTCCCCACGGCCCTGCAGACTGCGGAGGCCCTGTTTACACACGTCTTCCGGCACTACGGGGTGCCAGAGGACATAGTGTCTGACCGGGGTCCCCAGTTCACATCCAGGGTCTGGAAGGCATTCATGGAACGTCTGGGGTTCTCAGTCAGCCTGACCTCTGGTCCGGGGGAGCGGTGCTGGGTCCCGGTGAGGGGTATCCTCGATCCCTCCCTGTTGCGGGATTACACAAAAATTTATGCACGCATGACTGTAAGTCGCTTTGGATAAAAGCGTCTGCTAAATGGCATATTATTATTATTATTATTTCCACCGTCGCCATCCGGCTCGCCCTGCTCCGCGTCCTCCTGGTCGTCTCCGAGGCTGGTGTCGGCGCGCTGCTGGAGCTTATTTTCCCTGTGTGCCTTGTTAGTTCCGGTGTGCCTGTTTTGCGCACTGGACTGTTTTGATGCATTACTGCGTAACTCTGTTTTCCGAAGTAAATCCTGTTATTCTGTGATTCACCCTCCTGCGCCTGACTCCTTCAAATCACCTATCACAAAGACAATTGAAGCTCTCCAGTGGCTAAGGATTATCAATGTCACTTAGGGTAACAAGACCAAAGTCAAATCAGAAACCGCTGACATTGATGCAGTATCCGTTGTTACTGATCAATATTGCCATGTGTATTACTACCCCCCAGTGTTACACACAACAATAATACACGATCAACACTCATAAAACACTCTCAGATCTGTCTTCCATAGTATTCCTTATGGCCCTAAAGACTTAGCAAGCTAGCAAAAGCGGTTCCCTAACTGAGGGGCCAGCCTTAAAAGCAGAGGATCTGAGCAGGCTGAGAATTACATAAGGACTGTACAGCTCTCAGAGTTCTTATGACAGAGAGAGTCCAGTGTTCTTTTTGGAGATAATGTAGGCCTATATTGTCTCCCCCTGTTCCTCTGGTTATGTAAGGACGGTCTTGTTTACAATGGGTTAGAGTTGGTTTTAGGGTCACATCAGAGGAATACAAGATATTAGGACAACATGTTCAATTATGGACGATATTTTTAGTAATGTGACTAATTGTAAGATGCTGTGTGTTTAGGTGTTTTTCTATCCTTGTGTTAACTTCTAGATGTGTAGCCTATAGTATCCTAGCCCTGCTCTAAGTGGTCCGTCCCTGTTGACAGGCAGGGTGGCGTGCAGCGCTGAGGAGAGGGCCAGACATCGCCTGTGTCGTGCCACGGCAGCCTTGCCTACCCGTCAGCGTGTGTGAGAGTGGGCGAGGGCTCCAAGGAAGGCTGGTGTTTGATTGGTGTGTGCCGCTAAGATCCGCTGCTTCCTATTAGGGCATGCTTCACTTCCTCTCAGCCACCCTACAGCGACTGCCTCTGTTTCTCTTTCTCTTTCTCTCTGTCTCAGCCTCTCGCTTGCACTTCCTTTGTCTCTCTCTTGCGTTCACTCTCTCTCTCTCTCTCTCTCACTCTCTCTGTTGCGCTCAGCTCTCTCTCTCTCTCACTCTCTCTGTTGTGCTCAGCTCTCTCTCTCTCTGCTCTGCCTCTTAATGACCATCTCACCACTTCTACCTTTGATCGTTTCCTCTCTTCTTGGCTCATCACCATCAATGAAGTTCCCCTTATCGCTCTTCATTCTCCCCACCTCTCTCTCTCTTTCTCTCTCTCTCTCTCTCTCTGAACGCCCTCTATTTGGTCCGGTAGTAGTGTCCCCTCCCCTTCCTCCCTCCTCCTCCCCCATCTTGTGGCCCTCCCCTCCCTGCTCCTCAGCTGCTTCCCCTGAAGACAAGGCAGGAGCACCCAGGCAGAACATCCAGCCCTCTAACCCTCTTCCTCCACCCCTCTCCTCCTCCTCCTCCTCCTTCCCTGAGTTCTCCTCTAGCCCTCTGCTGCATCCTCAAACTCCCCCTTTCTTCTTTCCTCTAACCCTTCCCTTCTTCATCTGCTAACCCTGTTAACTTCTTCCCCCATTCCTCTCCTCCTATTCCTTTAACCCTCTCTCCTCCTCGAACCATCTTACCGCCAACCCCCTCTTCTTCTATCCCTGTTCTCACTCCACTTATCCTCTCCTCCTCCTCCCTCTCTCCTCAGTCCCAAGAAGCATGCTTGTTTTCATCAGGGTACATGTAACATTGATGGTTATGTACATGTTTACACATATGGTTTTTGTTTGTCTTTGTTCTATGCACACATTTTATCATCCGTATTAGATGCTGCCCTGCAGTGTATTGCATCATATGTATTTTTTTTATGATTGATGTTTAAAGTAGATCTGCAATATAAACCTAAATCGGCATAGTACTGGGATAGTTCTACAATGTGGCCTGGGATATATAAGAATGAGGGAGATGTAATGATTTGTCAGTTGGTGAATGTATTGATTGTTATTATGAAGATGGTTTTGATCATGGCGATGATGATGATGATGATAATGATGATGAAGATGACGGAGACGTTTATGATGATACTAGTCTTGATGATGATGATGAAGGCCATATTGCTGATGGTGATGACGCTGGCTGTCACAGAGGTCAGGAAGAGACGCAGTCCCCCGGCCATCTGTCTACAGATTAATCCTTGCTGCGCTTAGAGATATTTCTGCCAGGCTTATTGCCGTGGCAACCAGGCCTCAATCCCAATTCAGCACAGCAAATTGGGATATTAGAGACACACACATACTCACACACACACTGCACACACTTTCCCTGTTGACAGCGCTGCTGCTTAGTGCAACAGAAATGAAAGAGGAATGCACACACACACACACACACACACATACACACATACACACAAACGCACACGCGCACACATACCAAGTTTATTATAGTTTTGTGTTTTTCTATTTTTCATTTCAGTTCTTTCCAAGAAATAGATTAGGAGAAAAACAACTTTGTTTTAGTTCTCAAAGCACCTGAAGCAGTCGTCTCTGCCTGCTGGTCGCTAGGCTACCCGAGAAAGCATGCTAACAGGAAAGGGGTAACGCCCATTTAAACAGACCTGAACCGTGACCCTTTTTTCAACGGGAAACTGCCTTTTTGCTTCATCTCAATTCCTCCATAGTCTCTGGTGATAACTAGTGATAGTGATGCACAAACTAGGTCTATTTGAAACATCGCCATCTCCTGGCAGCATTTACCCACCAGATTCAGTAGCTTGAAAACCCCATTGAAAACCTACATTGAAAGTTTAGGGAAAAATACAAAAACAAAACATAATTCATATGCTTTTTATTTTGTTTTAGTTCATTTTGGAGTCAAAGATAATAGTTTCAGTATAGTTTTAGTTTTTGCAAACGTGTTTGTTAATTATTTAAATTCATTGAGTTTACTAAATCGTTTTTTCATGATTAGTTTTAGTTTTAGTTGTGATAACCTTGGCGCGCACACACACATACACACACACACAGCATTCCCTCCTCCCTTTATCTGTTTTCCTCATCAGTTCCATGATCTGTAGGTCTAATCATCTTGAAAGGTTTCAGTGTCACTGACTGAGTTCCCTTGCTATTATCACTGATGCAAGCAGCGATTTGGAATTGTTATTATTTTTGGTCAGCTTTATCATTTCATCAGCAGCACATTTTGATGTGTCGTGATAATATAATCCTTTTGTTTTTCGATTCCATTCATGTTGACAATCTGACATTTCAGTATCCCATCTTTCTCTCTGTCTCTGTCTCTCATACACACGAAAACATGCAGAAAATGTTTTGACATTTTAACACCTACATCCCTTCAAATAGGGCTACACACTATCAATCACCACAAGGTCAAGCTCAGCATGTAACATTCAAGGTTTTATTCAGTCTTTACATACAGTACACAAGTCAGAAACAATGGTCAAGAAACCTTCAAATAAGGACAGTTGGATATAAAATTAAATCTGCAGTCAAAACAACAGATTATCCGTTAAAAATCATAAACAAGTGTTTTTCTCTTTCTTTGCATTTTTTTTGTACGCCCATGTATGTTTTGGTGATATGCAGCGCTATGATGAAACAATTACATGTTCTTCTACAGATAATATATTTCCCTTTGTGCTCCTTAAGAACACATATACCTGACGTTCAGTCATCTTAGTACCCTGTTGTTGCAACCAAGCCAAATATAGACATTACTTCATCCTAAACCCACTCTTGATATTATTTTTCATGATGTAACCGTAGCAACCACTCCTGTAAGGTAGCCTAAGTTAATTTTACAGTGCAGCAGTGGTGTTGATCAAGAATCATAAGCTTTTTGTAAATCGTTTACTCTAACTTGTATGCTACTTTATGACTCAAAGATGGGCCACTGTGTCAGGTGTGGGGACTATTGAGGTACATTTAGGCTATACTGACTGGTAGGTGTTTTCCCCACACTAAAGCTTCCCTTCTGAAAAACCTCACAGCCTTTTTTTTTTTTCACCTTTATTTAACCAGGTAAGCCAGTTGAGAACAAGTTCTCATTTACAACTGCGACCTGGCCAAGATAAAGCAAAGCAGTGCGATAAAAAGTATTCACTAGATCTAGTAGCACTCAGTTTAATTAAATTGCCTAGTTACTATTGATATCATGAGAGATTAAAGGGTTAGAAATTGCCCCCATAAACTAAATAAATATTCCTAATCCAGCTCGGTGTGGCTGTTTGTGTCGACCATATTAGCACTGTGCATCGAGTGCACTTATAGCACATCAAAGCCTCAGATTCAGTGTGTGTCATGTCATTCACATGAAAAGACAGTTAAAGCTGGCTTCATCATGGCTCAGACTGAGTGAAGAGTGGGATTCTAAAGGAATGTAACAAGTATCATCAATACAAATTATTAGGTTAAAATTATTATGACACGTTCTACTAATCCCTTAAACGATTCAAGTCTGTCTTGCATGAAGTAGTGATTTCCTGGCTTATTGTAGCCAATGAGAATACAGATTCTGAAGGCTAGGGTCCATTTTGAAAGCATGTTTTGACACAATAGACAATGTTGGGTATATCAGCATTCTGCTGATAATGTAGTTGACCATCATTGTCCCCCACAAAGAAAATCTGGGAGGGAACTGTGGATCTGTGTCCGTCCGTTAGTACATTCGTCACACGCGATATCTCAGACAGCACTGGCCCGATTTTGACTAAACTTGGGTGAATGATGCATCTTGCAATAGAGATCCGGCATTTACAAAATTACACTGATTGACCAGACAGTGGCGTTAGAACAAATGTTTGAAAATGCAAACTTTGAAAGGTCACACCCCTCACCCCATTTGACCTAAAGCCATGAAAGTTGGTACATACAGTAGGCCCCTCTCCACAAGAAACAAATAAGGTCTGCTATGATGGATTTTCCGCCTTTTTGAATTTTGTGAAAAACACTTACAACGCTACTCATCTGGCATCGAATGACCAATTTGCATGAAACTTGATATGTGGCATCTATGGACAAAGATCTCTCAACGCAATATTTTCCAGACTATTACCTAAAACAACATGTCCGCTCTTGACCAATAAACATTCACGTGGTCGTGGTCTGGCACATAAATGCATATAAATCAGTCACAGATATTTGTATTGTAACATAATTTGGTACACATGTTGCAAACACTGTCAAGACTCAACATACAGTGCCTTCGGAAAGTATTCAGACCCCTTGACTTTTTCCACATTTTGTTATGTTACAGCCTTATTCTAAAATGGATGAAATTGTTTTTTTCCCCTCATCAATCTGCACACAATACCCAATAATGACAAAGCAAAAACAGGTTTTTAGAAATGTTTGCTAAATTATTAAAAATAAATTCAGAAATATTACATTTACATAAGTATTCAGACCCTTTACTCAGTACTTTGTTGAAGCACCTTTGGCAGTGATTACAGCCTCGAGTCTTCTTGGGTATGACGCTACAAGCTTGGCACACCTGTATTTGGGGAGTTTCTCCCATTCTTCTCTGCAGATCCTCTCAAGCTCTGTCAGGTTGGATGGGGAGCATTGCTACACAGCTATTTTCAGATCTCTCCAGAGATGTTTGATCCGGTTCAGGTCCGGGCTCTGGCTGGGCCACTCAAGAACATTCAGAGAATTGTCCCGAAGCCACTCCTGCATTGTCTTGACTGTGTGCTTAGGGTCGTTGTCCTGTTGGAAGGTGAACCTTCGCCCCAGTCTGAGGTCCTGAGCGCTCTGGAGCAGACTCTGACTAGTCTCCCAGTCCCTGCCGCTGAAAAACATCCCCACAGCATGATGCTGCCACCACCATGCTCCACCATAGGGTTGGTGCCAGGTTTCCTCCAAACGTGACGTTTGGCATTCAGGCCAAAGAGTTCAATCTTGGTTTCATCAGACCAGAGCATCTTGTTTCTCATGGTCTGAGAGTCTTTAGGTGCCTTTTTGCGAACTCCAAGCGGGCTGTCGTGCATTTTACTGAGGAGTGGCTTCCGTCTGGCCACTCTACCATAAAGGCCTGATGGTGGAGTGCTGCAGAGATGGTTGTCCTTCTGGAAGGTTCTCCCATCTCTACAGAGGAACTCTAGAGCTTTGTCAGAGTGACCATTGGGTTCTTGGTCACCTCCCTGACCAACGGCCTTCTCCCCCGATTGCTCAGTTTGGCCGGGCGGCCAGCTCTAGGAAGAGTCTTGGTGGTTCCAAACATCTTCCATTTAAGAATGACGGAGGCCACTGTGTTCTTGGGGACCTTCAATGCTGCAGAAATTGTTTGGTACCCTTCCCCTGATCTGTGCCTTAACACAATCCTGTTTCGGAGCTCTACGGACAATTCCTTCAACCTCGTGGCTTGGTTTTTGCTCTGACATGCACTGTCAATTGTGGGACCTTATATAGACAGGTGTGTGCCTTTCCAAATCATGTCCAATCAATTGAATCTACCACAGGTGGACTCCAATCAAGTTGTAGAAACATCTCAAGGATGATCAATGGAAACAGGATGCACCTGAGCTCAATTTCGAGACTCATTGCAAAGGGTCTGAATACTTGTGTAAATAAGGTATTTCTGTTTTTTTTATTTTCAATACGTTTGCAAAAATTTCTAAAAACCTGCTTTCGCTTTGTCATTATGGGGTATTGTGTGTAGATTGCTGAAAAAATATATATTTATTCCATTTTAGAATAAGGCTGTAACGTAACAAAATATGGAAAAAGTGGGGGGGGGGCTGCATCATTCGTGGAGGGACGACATGTTTTCTGTTGCCTTGTTTCGATTTTCCTGAGGAAGAGTTCCGATGTGCTCATCTTTCAGGCTAGTGAAGTTGACGGCACTGCATATCACCCATTGGCACAAGGCTAAAGGTTTGATTAGGTCCTTGAGCAACAAACATGATCACCACATCCTCTTAGGGAGAGAAATATTGGGATAGCGGTATGTTATGTTTTTGTTTCTATGGTGAAGGGAGATGAAGGAGACCAAGACAATGTCTGTGCTGAAATTATAAAGCCCTTGTTTATAAAACTTTCAACACAGCCGGTCTCGTTAAAATGTTTAGACGGGTACCTTTGTCTCAAGGGTCAGCGGTGCCAGACCTGATGACGTAAACCTGGGTCTGTTACCTCTCCAAACCCACCATGCCACTGGTTTGATGCAGCCCTACATGTGAGGTTAGGACAGGTGGTACTGGTGGTAATAGTATGCAGGGTGATGGTACAGCAGGCATTTAAAAGTGTCATAACCTCCATGGTTTGCTCTCTGCCACCACAGATGGTATCCATTCTTGCCAATTGGAAGAGAGTGTGAGCTGTCTGTAGGTCCTTGCTTCCATCTCAGAAATTATTATCTGAACTTGCCCGGTAAATTACCTTCCTTGTCACCTGATTCAGTGCAACCCATGATGAGGGTAGATAGCACCAACGTTTCAGGCAAGAGGGCTGGTTGAGGCTTGGATACAAGAAGTGGCCACAGAAGCAGGATTATGGGTCCGTTTTGCCATAACTCTGCAGATTAAAGGGATTTTCTTGCCATCAAACTAGTCTTGAGAATGTGTATATAATAATACATTAACTTCCTCGTGTGTACTGATTGACAATACGGTTTGTGCCCTTTTTAGCTATATGGTGTTTCCTGATGGGGTTCCTGTGTAAGAAAGGATGCAGATGTTGTCTGATAAAGTTTAGAAAAGTTTTGTTGTATTAATTGTAGAAATATTAATAAAAACCTAGTTTTAAAAGATTGCTAATCATTTAGAAGTGCATAATTCCTGAGACTGTTTCTATGATGTGCAGTAGCCCTCAATGTGTTGACCTGAAGCAGAGGGCTACACAGTCCCCATAATGTTATTGTGTCTTAGGGCTTCACTGATTCTTTAATCAGAACAAATTAATTAGATCGTAATGAATTTACATTACTCTGGAATGTTGTTTCCTCTATTTTGTCAATGTAGTGTTGTATTTATGCTGAAACGTTTGGCTTACAGTACACAAAAGTATAATTCAGAGTATCCACATCTTAAGTGTTGTTATTTTAAAAAATTGTAATCTTTTTATAGCAGGTAATTCAAAGTACCTCAACATTGTGGTAAAAAACAGCAGAATCCTACACTATTCCATTTAGAAATGACTGATTGGGTTGCTACTGACTTGTAAAAGAGTTGGAAATTTGAGATTCTTGACATCAAGACTTAATTACACATTTTATCTCCAAAGCTTGGACAACGACTAAAAAACCTCTTCTTCTTTTTTAAGATTGAGTTTTTAAAAACAGGTAGAAACATGCTTATTCTAGCCATTGTACATGCCTTAAAAAATAATAAATTTGAAACCCCATGTAATTTGCATATCACTTTGGCAAGGGAAGGAATACAATACATGTGCATCACATTTCAACACACACACCCCAGTTTGCACATTTAAAATGTTTTGTTCTTTACATAGGAAAACTACTTTTTTGATATGTCTTTCAATTACATCACTGTACACAAAAAGAGCAACAGACAGCAAAATTAATCCACAAACCAGAAAAAAAGGAAACAAATTAAGAAAAGAAAATTGCATAATTTTCACATATAAAGTGGAGAGAGCATTGGACCACTAGAACCCTGTGAAGTGTTCACTTTGGGAAGTATTCACTTTGGGAAGTGTCCTCATCCCAACCCTGTTATCCAGTATACCCCTCAATGAGACCAGACAGGAGAGCAGTGGTGAGCAGCCAGAGAGCAGGAGAGAGACACGTTGGGACTGGAGAGTCCTGTATATGCACACTCCTATACTACACTTCAGACCAACCTTCCCAAGCCCTTTCTTAAAGAGAAGGGCCCAGGATCATTTAAAGAAAGCCCGGCCTTAACCTCTATTAGTACGTCCTCTCGGCAGTCTTCTAAGAACCATGCTCCTCCATAACCAATCCCATGGACATTCAACGAGCTCTGAAGAAGCTGACTAATTCTATACTTCAGATTACCTACTAGTATCACAGGGTTAATCACAGACAAGACTGAATGAATGAAGAGCCTTCTTTGGCCACTTCACCAGTCACACCTCAGTAAGACTATGCCACCACATCAGTAGTGTGCTCAGTGAGGATAGAGAGGAGGACCTTGGATAGTTGAACTCATACATAGAGATACAACTCTAGAGAGGCTGATTTCATAGAGCCCCAATGCTCTGGAAAGGAACAATTTGTCATCCATTTTACATGAGGACAGTTCTGAACAGTTCTCTCGTGGTTGTAATTCTCTGTAATTGAATGACCAGCGAGGCCTTTGTTTTTAGAGGCCTTGGCTCTGTCTGAGTGATGTCATGGCGTTCTGTCGTTCTGTTTAGGGCAATGTTCATTTCCTGTTATTTTCAAACAAATGTGCAACTAGAGGCTTTGTGGCTTTCCAGGTTCCACTGGTACTGGCAGCCATATTTCCTCTCCCATGTCTGTTTTCTCGGCTTGGCTTGCGTCATCTACATTTCGAGTGGTGCGAAATGTATGGTGGGACTGTTCCTCCCTGTCCTCCCGTCTCGGCTGGAGTTGGTTGGGCCCGGGCCCAGTCGGTGTCACTGTAAACCCAAACATCTCCAACCTGAGCAGTCTACTCTGTTTTACAGTGTACCAGATGCATGTGCCAAAAGAACACATGCTGTTGATGTCAATGTCTACCCCCCTCTCCCTCTCCCTCTTCTCTCTCCTGCTCCCTACAGAGTGTTTCATAGAGCCTGTACATTATACACTCCAGGTTGTGTGTTCCTGGGTAGTGCTTGAGGTGACCCCCATTACAGGGTTCCCATATGATCCTGGGGTAGATCACCAGGAGAATGTGCCGGCCCAAGCATTTCCACTCAAGCAGAACCATACTGATGAGGATTCTCTCTCTGGACGGGACATAAACCAAGGAGCACACACGCATACACACACACGCATACACACACACGCATACACACACGCATACACACACACACACACACACACACACACACACACACACACACACACACACACACACACATAAAGGAGGCACAGTGTACAGTATGGGGATGCAGAGCACCTCGCTGGTCATGTTTGGCCTTCTTATTATGTAATCGCCATGGACACTACTACTGCTACATCCACGACAAGGGCACACCCCCCCTCCACCTCCCGTGTCTGCTGTAAATGTGGGGTCCCTTTTAGAGTGTACCACTATTGCAGAAAAGCTGAACCCTGTCTTCAGTGGTGTTGAGTGAGTGTGTTGGGTTTTTATTGCTGATGCTACAGAGCTTTTCCCAATGAAAGTTCCTTTCTGTCTGCTGCTCTCCCGCCTGTCTTCAGGGATCATGGTGCAATACTTATTTTCCTTCGTATTTCCTTCGTATCAGCATGCCTGCTGATCACCACATATGAGAGAGATGCAGCACAAACCAGTAGATTAACATGTTCTCTGTCAAGAGTACAATTCATGATAACACTTTGTTCATTCTTGAAACACTGCTTTGTAAACATGCCTTTTTCAAATACCTCATGCGATCCTCCTCTCAGACACAAATTCAGTTCCATCGATCGGAGACAAAATACTTTGAAATGAAAAAAAAAAGACAGACTATTTAAACATTTGAGGTACCCCCATGATCCCAACCATGTTTTTTTTGCCTCCCCTCCCTCTATAAAGACAAATAAATATATTTTTGATATACTCTCTCAACTAAAAGATTAAATAATATCCAGGAACTTTCAAACAATAAGTAAATCCAAAGGATAGTACCAACTTTGTCACAAAAAGAATAAATCAACTCATAATAATGATATCGTAAATGTTTAAATTAGTAATAAAATGATCTGGTTCCTCTCCATCGAGATTGCAAGAAGAAGGTTCCTCTTCTACCCTCTCTCATTCCCTATTTCTCTCTCTCATTTTATTTTTCTCTTTCTTTCAGTCAGTCACAAACACACGCAACACATTGGAATGCTAGAGAGAGAAGCTCGGCGTGGGGGTGTTGGTGTGAAGGGGAACGGTTTGTGACTGTGGAGGTATAGTTTATGCGTGGCCTCCTTGGGTTCCTCTCTAAAGTTTACAGAGGAAGAGGAGAAGAAGACATTACTGTCATCCACCCCTAGTCTTAACAGTGCAGCTGCCAGCAGTGGAGAAGTAGAGAAAAAATGTTTTCAGTATTCCTTCATGGTGTTTGTGTTAATAATAAAACGTAAACAGCAGTTTCTTCTGGCACCAGCTCCAGGACTCCCGAACGCTGGCTCTCTCTGTCATCGTAATCCCTGGAGACCAGCTTGAGAGGAACATCATTCTAGAAAGTCGACTCCCTGTACGCTGCTTGTGGAGAGTCAATCATCGTTGCGACAGCTCTTCCGCTCTTTCTCTGTTAATGACCCCTCCTGCTCTCTTCATCATGGATAACATAAGCCAGAACAGCACCATGACATAGCCTCCCCCTCGGTCCCCTTCTCAACCCCACCGCCCCTGGCACGGAAACCCAGATGCCTCTCCTCAAAGGCTCCCACACAGTCCTTTGGGAACGTCCCAATAAAAACATAATTCACATGACAATGTATGACAAGAACAGGTGAAGCTGGTCTCATAGTTAAAAGAAATGCACCAAATATTCCGTGGCAGCTTTTTTCACCTTCCCTTGCTCCTTCTGCTCTTTCCATTAAAACTCTAAAAAGAGAGAGTGGAATGGAGTGGTCGTCCTACTCGTTCCCTACCCTGCCCCCGCACTTACCCAGCGTATAGCCCTGTCTCCATCAGACGTAGGCGGACTCGCTGGACTGGGTCCTGCCCATGTTGGGGTGCTGCGACAGGTGGGACATGTCCTTCTTGCGGATCTCGCAGATGGACTTCCGGCGGGCCTGCACGCCCCGGATGGCTGCCTTGATCTTCTTCCAGCCCAGGTGGTTGAGCTCTGCCAGGTTGAGCAGCACGCAGATGCCGCTCACGGCGAACATGAAGACCAGGAAGACCGTCTTCTCGGTGGGCCGCGACACGTAGCACTCCACCTCCTTCACACAGGGGTAGCGGTCGCACTCGAAGATGCCCGGCACGCTGAAGCCATATAGGAAGTACTGTCCCACCAGAAAGCCGATCTCCAGCGCGTTACGGAACACCACCTGGATAATGTAGAAGCGCGAGATGCCCTCCTGCTGGCGCTGCTTGGACTTCTTGCCATGCGTGAGCCCCCGCGGCACGTTGGGGATCTCCTTGACCTCCATGCAGTCATGCTCGTCCTTCCCGCCACCGTCGCCGTGGTGCACCAGGATGCCATTGATGTTACGAAGCTTCCTGGTGCTGCTTTGCCCGTAATCGGAACGCTCCAGCAGTGGGTAGAGGAAGGAGTAGCGTCTGTCACGCTGCTTGGCGGACTGGTGCACGGAGTAGGTGATGAAGCACAGGCTGGGCGTACAAACCAGAATGATCTGGAAGACCCAGTAGCGGATGTGGGAGATGGGGAAGGCCTTGTCGTAGCAAGCCTGGTTGCAGCCCGGCTGCAGGGTGTTGCAGATGAACATGGTTTGCTCGTCCTCGTACACCGTCTCGCCAACGATGGCCACGATCAGGATCCGAAAGATCACCACCACAGTCAGAAGAATCCTGTCAGAGAGAGAGAAAGTGAGACGCGGAGAGAGAGAGAGAGAGAGAGAGAGAGAGAGAGAGAGAGAGAGAGAGAGAGAGAGAGAGAGAAGACAATATAAATATTAGATGCAATTAACAACTGGAGGGAGTGGTGAAGAGAGAAAGGATAGTAGAAGACCAATAAAACATTTTGGATTAAAGAGATTGAAGAAGATTCGGGCGCAGCAGGATCAAGAGAGAGAGATCACTTGGATAAGAGATGTGGAGTTGTGGGAACGATGAGCAGTGATAGGACATGATGTCACTGTTCCTTTAGATAAGGTAGAAAAAAGGGATTCATCTAGAGCATATTCATCTGCTGAGCACAATATCTATATTAGAGAAAGAACAATTATTACAGAAATATATTTTCCCATGCTACTACCAGTCATTTTATCTCCAGTGCAACAGCCATTTAAAACAGCGACATGACACAACTCTCTACTTCATGGTCTAATTTTAGCGTCAGGCTCATTTAACATTGTAACCCTCATCTCAGTCCCTGCTAAAGTGGATCTTGCTCTAATTAATTTTGTAACACACAATCTCTGTCTTCCCATTTTTCCTCTCTCCCCTTAGCAACCGATGACACTGTGCACCTTGTTTGCGGTTTACGTGCTATTTCTGTGCGTGTGACAGAGAGAGAGGGGAAAGAGAGCGAGAGAAAGAGAGATTACTGTGGTAGTGGTGGTGTTAAGCAATTAATTGTGTTTTTTCAGTGGTGTGCTTAATGTGACACGTTGAGAATATTCATTCTGAAAATAACTATTATAGCCTGTGAGAGGGCATACATATGTACAGTGCATTCGGAAAGTATTCAGACCCCTTGACTTTTTCCACATTTTGTTACGTTACAGCCTTATTCTAAAATTGATTAAATTGTATTTTTTCCCTCATCAATCTACACGCAATACCCCATAATGACAAAGCATAAACTGGTTTTTAGATTTTTTTGCAAATGTATAAAACAAACAAAAGAATGTCACATTTCAGACCCTTTACTCAGTACTTTGTTGAAGCACCTTTGGCAGCGATTACAGCCTCGAGTCTTCTTGGGTATAATGCTACAAGCTTGGCACACCTGTATTTGGGGAGTTTCTCCTATAATTCTCTGCAGATTCTCTCAAGCTCTGTCAGGTTGGATGGGGAACGTCGCTGCACAGCTATTTTCAGATCTCTCCAGAGATGTTCGAACAGGTTCAAGTCCGGGCTCTGGCTGGGCCACTCAAGGATATTCAGAGACTTGTCGTGAAGCGGCTCCTGCGTTGTCTTGGCTGTGTGCTTAGGGTCGTTGTCCTGTTGGAAGGTGAACCTTTGCCCCAGTCTGAGGTCCTGAGCGCTCTGGAGCAGGTTTTCATCAAGGATCTCTCTGTACTTTCTGTACTTTGGTCTCCCAGTCCCTGTCGCTGAAAAACATCCCCACAGCATGATGCTGCCACCACCATGCTTCACCGTAGGGATGGCTAGGTTTCCTCCAGACGTGACGCTTGGCGTTCAGGCCAAAGAGTTCAATCTTGGTTTCATCAGACCAGAGAATCTTGTTTCTCATGGTCTGAGTCCTTTAGGTGCCTTTTGGCAAACTCCAAGCGGGCTTTCATGTGCCTTTTACTGAGGAGTGGCTTCCGTCTGGCCCCTCAACCATAAAGGCCTGATTGGTGGAGTGCTGCAGAAATGGTTGTCCTTCTGGAAGGTTCTCCACAGAGGAACTCTGGAGCTCTGTCAGTGTGACCATCGGTTCTTAGTCACCTCCCTGACCAAAGCCCTTCTCCCCCGATTGCTCAGTTTGGCCGGGCGGCCAGCTCTAGGAAGAGTCTTGGTGGTACCAAACTTCTTCCATTTAAGAATTATGGAGGCCACTGTGTTCTTGGGGACCTTCAATGCTGCAGAAATTTTTTGGTAACCTTCCCCAGATCTGTGCCTCGACACAATCCTGTCTCAGAGCTCTACGGACAATTCCCTCGACCTCATGGCTTGGTTTTTGCTCTGAAATGCACTGTCAACTGTGGGACCTTATATAGACAGTTGTGTGCCTTTCCAAATCATGTCCAATCAATTGAATTTACCACAGGTGGACTCCAATCACATTGTAGAAACATCTCAAGGATGATCAATGGAAACAGGATCAACTGAGCTCAATTTCGAGTCTCAAAGCAAAGGGTCTGAATACTTATATAAATAAGGTATTTCTGGTTTTTATTTTTATAACATTTGCAAAAATTTCTAAACACCTTTTTTCGCTTTATCATTATGGGGTATTGTGTGTAGATTGATGAGGAACTAATTTAATGTCAACGGGTCTGAATACTTTCCGAATGCATCCTCCTCTTTCACTGTCAGTTGAACTCACACACTCTCACTCAAAGCATTCGTCTCATTCATTTTTCAGACAAACACAGCAGGCATTTTAACACTAGAGGACGGCGTCGCCTGCAGCTCTCAAAGAGTTCAGAGCGATTCACACTTAAAATGAACTTGTATTAAGGTCATAAATCATCCTAATTACTTCAAGCACGCAGGGCACAGATTCACCCACCTGCATCTGACAATACCAATCTATTAGTCCTGGAACTCATTAACAATATTGTGAGAACTTTTATGAAGTGGTGACGACAACAGAAGAAAATGGGATTCTCACCTTAGTTGCCAAATAGTTGGATACGGTTTGGCTGCTGTGGGTGAATTGGTAATCTACCAATCAGAGCGGCTTTACTGGACTGCACATGCCACAGCTGTGGTTTCAGGGGGCATATTTAATCTGACCCTAAATCAGCCGCTATTCACATTCACATTCGCCTACCTCTCATTATAGACAGAGGTAGAAAATGATGCCCGGAAAAAGGGAAAAGGAAAAAACTCTAATACATGCTCCCAATCTGCCCACCTGTAATCTGGTGTGCCGGATGGAAATG